>NC_050454.1:69581230-69738730 GCF_903995425.1 Onychomys torridus
GGGGAATGAACTCCAGTTGTCAAGCTTGCAAAGCAAGAACTTCCTCAGCTGAGCTGTTTCCCCAGGCCTCGCCTTCATTCCTGCCTCCCAAGCTGCAGTGGTAAGCTCCTGTGTGCCTTAGGTAGTCAGAGCCCCTAGTAGATGGTTGGGTTCTGTACCACACCCTTGGTAATGGCTGAGGTTTGGTTTGCTTGTTTTGACTGATTTGGCTGGGAAATTTTGGAAGGAATAACTGTGCCTTCCTCCCATACAGGTCTCCAGGGGAAGCCCTACTAGGTGCTATGTACCCTTCAGCAAATGCTTGTGAAGGAGTTCAGTGTTCTGGGGAATGTAGCTCTGTCTGACCTTGGTTTAGTGGAGGAAATTGATCACAATGTGGTGAGAGCTAAGAATCTGGGGTTCCTTTACGGGATGATTGATGGGGTCCTTTGGCCCTAGCATGGTGTGCTCCTTGGTCTTAGTGTCAACTTGACACAACCTAGAGCCACCTGGGAAGAGCGAGCCTCAGCTGAAGAACTGTGTGAACAGGATTGGCCTGTGGTCACGTCTGTGAAAGACTGTCTTGATTAATGGCTGATGTGGGAGGGCTCAGCCCACCGTGGGCGGCACCATCCCTATGGAAGTGAGCCTGGGCTTCATAAGGATTCTGGCTGAGCAGGAGCCAGCAAGTACCGGTCCTCCATGGTTTCTGCTTCCGTTTCTGCTTGAGTTCCTGTCTTCATTTCCCTCAGTGATGAATTTTGACCTGGAATAAACCCTTTCCTCCCCAAGTTGCTTTTGGTCATGGCATTGATCACAGCCACAAAAAAAGCAAACTAGAACACAAAACAGATCTATAAGAAGTGATAGTTGGATGGACAACTTCATCATTTTCTTTGAGACTTGAAAGCCTGACTGATGTAGGTCCAGGCCTTTGTGGGTCCTGGGAGTTTTTCCTTGTAATTAACTTCTTGCCTGGAATTTTCCCTTTGGCAATACATTCCTTTGGCATTGAGACTTTGATCTCCAGAATTTGCTGATTAAATAGAAATCCTCTTAGAAGGTCTTGCACATTAAACAGCTGTTATCATTAGCACTGTCATGGGGAAAGTTTGTTGAGTAACATTCCAGTGTTGTTAGAAGGGTGATTCCAAGGAAGGGGACATGGGGGAGGCGGGAAGGGAATGTATGCCCGGCAGATCCCAGAGCTCTAGAGAAGTGGAAACAGGTGAGCAAGGATTCAAGTGCAATGTCCACACACTAGACCTTCCAGGGGGTGTTGGGTTCTCACTGCCGGCCTCACACTCGAGTCAGCAGAATGTTCTGTGCTCTAAGGTCTGCTCACACTAATGCAGAGGTTGGCCAGCCACCTGCAACACATCACAGGACAATCAAATGACTGTTCCCTGGCACATGGGTGCTCCTGATTGTACCTCAGACACCTCAGCTAGCACAATTCATTTATTAGGTATTTTACTAAAGATGGTTTGTAGAACAGGTTTTTTTGTTTGTTTGTTTTTGTTTTTTAAGTCAAATAAATTGTCCTGGTAAAATTTTGGTTTAAAAAAGGATTTAAAAAAATCAATGACAATACAAAATATCAATATATTAAAAATACCAGGCTTGGGCTGGGGTAATATCTCAGTCAGTAGAGTACCTTGCAAGCATGAAAACCTGTGTTGGACTCCCAGAAACCACTTACAGAAAGCTGGGCATGGTAGTGTGTCCTTGTAATTCTAGCAGTGGCAGGGAGGGGAGGCAGAGACAGGTAAACTCCTGGGGCTCCCTGACCGGCCAGCCAAACCTACTTAGTGAATTGCAGGCCAATGAAAGAGACCTTGTCTCATGAAAACAAGGTGGATAACACTCCTGAGAAACTAACTACAGCTGGGATTATTTCTCTGGCCTACACACATATGCATGTATACCCATATGCATGCACACATACAAGACCAAAAGAAATCACCAAGGTGAGGAATTTGACTAACAAATGCAATATAAATTAATAGCCCCAATACCAAAGCAGTCTTCTAGCCTTGAACTTTTTGTAGCGTATCTGTTAACCTTGACCATTAAGATATAGCATCAAGTGGGCCAATGGCAGGGGGGAAAGCCTTTTTTGTTATTCAAAAAGTAATCAATATGCATTGTAGAAATTTTGTGAATACAATAAGCCATGAGAAAACACATCAATCTTCCTAATTATTTCTATTTACTATGTTCTTTATCTTCACCAAAACTGTCACAATAGTACTATTAATAATTATTACTAACACTAATGATTTGACAGTAAATGTTAGTATCTTTTCATATTAAACATTTTCATTCCCTTCCTAAATGTCTTTATTCTTTATTCAATGGATTTAGTATCTTTTTTAAAAAATACATTTTAACATTTTTAATTTTTTATTGTCTGGTCATTAGTTAGATATTCATTTGCCCCAAAGGGCACATTTACATCCTAGTCCACTGCCATGAGAGTTTTCTTAAACTAAGTTCCTAGGAGTGAGCTGTTGGTCAGTCTGAGGTTTCGGTGGACGCTGCTAAAAGTTCAGACTCCCTTTGACCACTTCCTTTCAAGTTAGTTACCTTGGCAGATGAGCCAATGTACTGTCCAAGGGTTCCGGCTGCTTTCTTGGGGTTCAAACAATGCCCTGTGTGTCAAAACTTTCAGGTGATTAATGGTCAAACTTTCCATCTCCTTGAACCCATGCCTTTTTGGTTGGTTGGTACGAGGGACATTGACTCTTCAGAATGAAGCCTGACCCCCTGGCTGCCTTCAGCCGTTGCCTCCTTTGGGGAACCACTGGAGCTGAGGGGAACCACTGTACTCACGCCTGAGCAACATGGGGTAGCAAGACCCACCCCCCCTGCTTCAGGGAGAGGTGTCCATCCTTGGGACACAGGTTCCAAAAGGTGTCCATGGGGACCAGGCACAGTGCAGCTCCCTCCATCTACCTAGGCCTGCCCACCACCACCACCATGCTGCCTTATACAAGAACCTCTTTTGTGGGGGAACCAGGCGTCCAGGTAACTGGTTGGTTGAGTTGACAAAGTTGATCACTGTAGGTACCAAAAATCGCCCTCCCATATCGGGTGAGGGCAGTGTAGAGCCTCCATGACTGTTTCTCAGAATGTTGGCTCAAGGGATGTTTCTTAAAAAGATAAAACCAGGTTGAATGTTTTTTATAGTTACTCTTAACATAAGATGATTGATCAAATATGTCCTACATCTTTACATAAACAGTTTAAAATGCTGTCTTCCCAAGATTTTTTTTAACTTTTATTTATTTATTCATTCATTCATTCATTCATTTATTTATTTATTTATTTATTTATTTATTTATTTATTTTGGTTTTTCGAGACAGGTTTCTCTGTAGCTTTGGACCCTGTCCTGGACTAGCTCTGTGGACCAAGCTGGCCTCGAACTCATAGAGATCCACCTGCCTCTGCCTCCCAAGTGCTGGGATTACAGGCGTGTGCCACCACCACCCGGCTTAACGTATCTTTAAAAATTCTTGGGGCCTGGAGAGATGGCTCAGCAGTTAAGAGCACTTGCTGCTCTTAGATAGGGTTCCACAGAACCGTATGATGACATGACCATTAGCAACTCCGGTTCCAGGGAATGCCCTTCTCTGGCCTCCATGGACACTGGGCACATATGTAGTGGTATATTTACATATGTACCGATAAAACACTCACCCACTTGAAATAAATCTTTAAAATATCTCATCCTGGAACTACCTTCAACCCTCCCCCAATGCTTCCATTCATCACAAGCTAATCTGTAGGGACCTGTAATGGCTAAGGTTCTGATTCTCGGCCACTGTCTCTCCAGTTAAGGCCTTTGGGCCTTTGTTCATGCCTTTCCTCACAGCCTGAAAGAAACAACGGGAAGGGGGGGGGGGGGGGGGGCTTGGGGATTAGAGCGCAGAGTCCCTTGGGTCAGGGAGAGCATGGTGGCTGGCTCGCCTGTGTCCTGGGAGCTTGTGATGCAGTGACACAGGAAGCAGAGAGCTCAACCTGAAGGAGAGGGGCTGTGACCCCCGAAGACCCCAAACACAGTGGCCTGTGTTCCCCAGCTTCGCCTCGCCTCCTCATGGTTCCATAGCCTGCAAAACACTACCACAGCTTAAACACAGGAAACTGTAGGGGACATTTCACCTTCAAATGGCAAATAATTTCTTACTAACCATGGCTGTTAAAACCAACAGTGGTCTTTGCACACTGGAGTGTGGTCAAGGCCATCCCATAACCATGTCAGTCCTGTGAATCCAGGAGCAGACAGTGAGATTTCAGGAATGAGAGAATGTTATCCAAGTGCCTGGCAGGTCGTCTCAGAGGGTGGCGTGCCTGTGAATGGTCTACAAAAAATAAGTCAATACAACTAAAGAATTGCTGTCAGAGGTGGGGGACACACACTCTGCAGACAGGACAGTGTAAGCCTCGGGGTGGCAAAGCTGTCCTGCCTCTGCTCCCAGCACCCACCCAGTGCCTGGCTCCAGCAGATGGCTGATCACGGGTTTTTTTTAATATTTTATTTTTATTTTTATGTGCATTGGTATTTTGCCTGCATGTCAGTGTGAGGGTGCTGGATCCCCTGGAACCAGAGTTACAGACAATTATGAGCTGCCACGTGGGTGCTGGGAATTGAACCTGGGTCCTCTGGAAGAGCAGCCAGTGCTCTTAACCACTCCAGCCCCAGACTAATCACGTTTTGATGAATTTCTGAGTTAAGACAGCTGCTATAAATTTATATGCCTTTGGGGTTGATCCTTGGTGAAGGGGCTATAATGGGGCACTGAGTGTAATGATACTGGGACACTAGTATTAGAAAATATCAGTGTTCCCCACGGTCATTCATTTAGCCCAAACCACACATGGCTCACGGCCATGTCCTCTCCCTGCCCCACCAGAAAAATCAGAAATCCAGTTTCTGTTTTTCTTCACGTTGTGGGGGTGACTACCATTCCCAGGGGCAGTTAACCGGGCCATTGTCTTGGGGAAAAGAGGACAGATTTCGAGTCTGCCACATTCAAGCACAGGGGTGTGAACCCAGCTCTTGGGCACATGAAGATTAACTTCCCCTGCAACTTGTTGAAAGCTCTCTGGATTTCCTGACGAACCCAAGTGGGGTCCCTTTTTGTCATATGCTACAGTTAACTGTCCCCAGTGTGTTTCCCATCATGGCATCACTCTTGTGAAGGTTGGCAGGGCTGCCTACTTGTGCATGCAGCTTAGACCTTGAAACAGTCGGCAGGGAATGAGGTGGAGTGGAAAAGCTGGAATGCTGGGGCCCTGTACCACCTCCACGTGTGGAAACCGCCGTGGACAGTGGACAGTGCGTAAGGTCACACAGCAGGTCCCAGAATGCTGGGACCCCGTACCACCTCCACGTGTGGAAACCGCCGTGGACAGTGGACAGTGCGTAAGGTCAGGTCCTGGAATGCTGGGACACTGTACCACCTCCACGTGTGGAAACCGCCGTGGACAGTGGACAGTGCGTAAGGTCAGGTCCTGGAATGCTGGGACACTGTACCACCTCCACGTGTGGAAACCGCCGTGGACAGTGGACAGTGCGTAAGGTCACACAGCAGGTCCCGGCAGCAAGACCAAATCCTACTTCCAAGCTGCCTCCCTAATTCTGAACTTGGGTACAGACAGGATGCTTCTTACCATAGCTGTTGTGGGCTAAATTTAAGAGGGGTTATTATTGTTGTTTTCTTTTTTCAGACAGAATCTTATATAGCTCAGGCTATTCTGGAACTCACTATATAGCCAAAAAAACCCTTGGATTTCTTTCTTTCTTTCTTTCTTTCTTTCTTTCTTTCTTTCTTTCTTCTTTCTTCTTTCTTCTTTCCTTCATTCCTTCCTTTTTTTTTTTTTTTTTTTTTTTTTTTGTTATTTGAAACAGGGTTTCTCTATGTAGCCCTGGCTGTCTTGGATCTCGTTCTGTAGACCAGGCTGGCCTCAAACTCATAGAGATCCGCCTGCCTCTGCCTCCAAAGTGCTGAGATTAAAGGCATGCACCACCACTGCCCAGCTTTTTTTTTTTTTAATGTTCATTAGTGTTTTGCCTACATGTATGTCTGTGTGAGGGTTCCAGATCCCCTGGAATTACAGTTATAGACAGTTGTGAGCTGCCATGTGGGTACTGGGAATTGAACTAGGTCCTCTGGAAGAGCAACCTGTGCTCTTAACCTCTGAGTCATCTCTATATCCCCACCTTGAATTTCTTCTCCAGCCTCCTCCTTCCAAGTGCTGGGATTACAGGCATGAGTTGTACTGATCTATGCAGTGCTGGGATTACAGGCATGAGTTGTACTGGTCTATACAGTGCTGGGATTACAGGCATGAGTCACACTGGTCTATGCAGTGCTGGGATTACAGGCATGAGTCATACTTGTCTATTCAGTGCTGGGATTACAGGCATGAGTCATACTGGTCTATGCAGTGCTGGGATGACAAGATGTGTTGTACTGGGGTGTGCAGTGCTGGGATTACAGGATGTGTCATACTGGTCTATGCAGTGCTGGGATTACAGGATGTGTCATACTGGTCTACGCAGTGCTGGGATTACAGGATGTGTCACACTGGTCTGTGCAGTGCTGGGATTACAGGATGAGTCACACTGGTCTATGTAGTGCTGGGATTACAGGATGAGTCACACTGGTCTATGCAGTGCTGGGATAACAGGATGTGTCACACTGGTCTATGCAGTGCTGGGATTACAGGATGTGTCACACTGGTCTATGCAGTGCTGGGATTACAGGCATGAGTCATACTTGTCTACACAGTGCTGGGATTACAGGATGTGTCACACTGGTCTGCACAGTGCTGGGGTTACAGGATGTGTCATACTGGTCTATGCAGTGCTGGGATGACAAGATGTGTCGTACTGGGGTGTGCAGTGCTGGGATTACAGGCATGAGTCACACTGGTCTATGCAGTGCTGGGATTACGACAGGATGTGTTGTACTGGGGTGTGCAGTGCTGGGACCAACCCCAGGACTTCCTGCATAGCAAGCAGACACTCCACCCACTGAGCTGCCCCCATCCCTGGAGCTAGCCTTTCTGCCTGCTGTCCGACTTTGCCTTTCTCCTTCTCCTCCAGGAGCAGCTCCCCTTTTCATCCTCTGTACCTGGTCTCAGTGCCATGTCTGCCAGCTACCTGGAGGAAACTTCCAGAAGGTTTTCTCAGTCCTGAGCATGAGTTGGGTGAGCTGCTGCCTGGGGAAGGCAGAGGTTTCAGGAGTGGCACCCCCAGAAAGCAGGGATCACACTTTGGAGGTGAAGGGGAAGACTTGCTGGGAAGATTGGGCAGAGGGTTGTGACAGCCGTTTGGCACCTGGATGAAGCCAGCCAGGCTAGTGACCCTGCGGGGTCAGCCAGACCCCACAGGCAGCAGCCCAGGCTTTTTGTGAGGTGCCAGCATCTATCTGTCTTTGGGTGAGGACTACATCAGAGCTGAAGCTAAAATTGGTCATTAAAGCAAGTGATCCCGGAAGACCGACCACGAAGAGCCCGACGGGGATGGCGGCCGGCAGCGGCTCAGGCTAGCGATCGATCTAAATCAGTGCTGCCTCCCTTAGTCCTGGGTGATGGTCGCCAGGTGGTTAGGGACGCTCTGATATGCCCGAGGCTGTTTCTTCATCTTAAACTTTGCAAGGGTGCTTTTCCAAGAAGTAACAGAAGGAAGGTGATCTTTACATGCCCTGGAAAGATTGCAGTAATGAGGAAATGGCTAATCAGATTCTGAGCACACGAGGAATGTAGCTTGCAAGAGGAGGAAGATGTGTGAGTAGCAACCTCCTGCCTTGGGAAGAAAAGCATGGTCTTCCTCCATACTTGAGGGTTGTGTGTTCTTTCCTCTCCTCTCCCCCTTCCCCTCCCCCTCTTCCCTTACCCCCTCCCATCCTACTCCTTCCCCTGCCCTCCTCCCCCTCCCCCACCCTTCTCTCTTCCTCTTTCTTCTCCCTCCTCCTCCTGCCTTCTCCCTTCCTCCTTTCCTTCTCCCTCCTCCCCTCCCTCCTCTTCCTCTTCTGCCTTCTCATTAGAATTTTCTTCTGGTCATGTTCACTTTAAGCTTCAACTGATCATGAACTTCATTCCTACTAAACTCTTTTAACAGTATGAACGCAGAGCACAGTTGTACCCATCACCTTTGGCATAAACAGTCTAGAATGTCTTTATTAGCCCCAAATGCAAAACAGTTCTCTTTCCCTTTGACCAAGCAAATTTTCACCAGTAATAAAACAACACTAAGAACAATAAATCCAGGCTGGAGAGATGGCTCAGCGGTTAAGAGCTCTTCCAAAGGTCCTGAGTTCAATTCCCAGCAACCACATGGTGGCTCCCAACCATCTATACTGAGATCTGGTGCCCTCTTCTGGCCTGCAGGCAGAACACTGCATATATAATAAATAAGTCTAAAAAAAAGAACAATAAATCCCTGAGTCCACGTGTGGTCACTGTGCACCGCTCCCTGATTGCTCCTAAAAGTGACCCAAAATAGAAATTCCTTTTAAAGATACCAAAACGAGAGGCTGGGGAGGTGACTAGATGGTAAAGAGCACTGGCTGCTCTTGCAGAGGACCTAGGTTTGAATCCCAGCACCCACATTGCAGCTCACAACCCTCTGTAACTCCTGTCCCAATGGCCTCTTCTGGCTTCTGTGGACACCATTCACTTGGTATACACACACACACACACCACACACACACACACACACACACACACACTACACATAAATTAAAATCACTGTGGGAGAGGAACGGGGATGGGGGATACCAGAAGCAAGAGTTCCTTTCTTCTGTGTGCATGTCATCAAGAAGTGGAAAGAAAGCAAGGGGTGGTCTCGGTTAGAACCCAGACCAGACTCCTGCTCAGTCACAGTGTCACAACCCCCTCCCCTCCCCCCCCCCCCCCTCCCCCCCCCCCCCCCCCCCCCCCCCCCCCCCCCCCCCCCCCCCCCCCCCCCCCCGTCTCTGGATACTGGGCAGGCATGGGAGGCCAAGCCTGGACGTGAACAATGGCTGCTACCCTTCCTGCTTCTGGGTCCTCATCAATGCAGCTTGCCACGGTGGCCACAGTGGGAGTCATAGCCAGACTCTGGCTGTAGTCACCATGAGCTCCGACTCCGAAGTGCTCTCAGCTGCAGTGTCCTTCTCTGGGAGGCAGGGGAGTCTAAGCCAAACGGCCTGTAAACTCAGCAGAAGTAGGCACTTCTCCAACATCAGCGGCCAGGAAGCAGCATGGCCGCCACCATTGGGAAATGCGATTTCTGCTCCATCGATTGCAGTAGCCCAAACTGTAATGGGACCCCTGAGATTTTATCCCTGGTGTCCATGGCCTGCTTCTAGTCTGTGGTGAGATTAAGTCACTCAGGGAGACTGAGCAGGGCAGCCCCTCAAAGAGACCCGGCTCGTCTTGAAGTCAGAGACTCACTGTGAGACCTTCTAGCCAAGTATAGTGGCATGGACCTGTAATCCCAACCACTTTGGGGACCGAGATGGAGGAATTCCAAGTTGGAGACTAGCTTGGGCTACACAGTGAGCTCAAGACCAGCCTGGACAACTAAGTAAGACTGCCTGAAAAGCCAATAAAAAGGACGGGAAACGTTCTCTGATGCCGACTTTGAAGATGGACGAGTCAGGGGCAAGGAATACAAGTGCCATTAGGAGCAGGGAAGCCTTGGGCAAGGAGGGTCTGACCGTGCTGGGAGGCAGGGGCCTCCACAGATTCTGACAAGCGGCAGTGCAGACCAGCCACGACCCCGCCTCTGGCCTCTGAGAACCAGAGCACCCAGTGAGCACGCTCGGCCCCACCTCCAGCCTTGTCAGACACCTGTGGTGCAAACCCCACACTTGCTGTCATTTGTTCCACAGCAGCAGAAAACAGACACGTGTACTACTGAGTCGGAAACTGTTGAACAAGCCTTCCAGGTGACTGGGATTGTGCAAGCTGGAACACCACTAGTATGGATAAGGGGCCCACCTGGTATAATTCTGGCTAAACCGGATTTGTTTGCTCACATACATACTTAGATTGACCACTGGACATCCCGAAAACAGACGTGAGAAGTGACAAGCCCACCTATGGTTTCCATGTGCTTTCAGGAGAAAATCCAGTCTCTGGACCAGGAGCTCCCACCAACTACCTCTCAGCTCCGGGTCCGTCTCCCCTGTCCTGGATCACTGAGGCTCCCAAGGCTGTCTTCATGCCTGGTGCCCTGAATCCAAGTCTCCTCCACGAGAGCATCTCCCTTTTCTTTTCCTGGCTCGTTAAACAATAGAACGTTAAACAGCTCACTTCTTGGAAAGCCTGCCCCAGATGTCTCCTATGGTGAGCCCTCTGTTGACCCTCCTTTTTTCTGGCTCAGAGGACAATGACAATGGGTCCAGGTTTATCTTTTTGTTTGTTTGTTTTTTGTGTTTTTGTTTTTGAGACAGGGTTTCTCTGTGTAGTTTTGGAGCCTGTCCTGGATCTCACTCTGTAGACCAGGCTGGCCTCGAACTCACAGAGATCCGCCTGCTCTGCCTCCTGAGTGCTGGGATTAAAGGTGTGCACCACCACTCGGCCCAGGTTTATCTTTTTAACAACCCAGGTTGCCCATGAGACTCCCCAGGGGCTGGAAAACAAACGTTACCCATGCTTTCACAGCTGGGCCAGTTCTGGGCAGCCAGGAGATGGCTCATTGACTATCTGTTGACAGAATGACTGGATGAATGATCAGTCCAGAGAGCTGTAAACTCCAAAATACTGACCTGAAAAGAAAGAATGGGTTTTAAAAGACAGACAGTTGATGCCACACCACTAAACACACTGGAAAACGGCTGAGACAGAAAAGTTTGCGGTATATATCCTTCACCACAGTTTTCAAACTAAGGGGGATCCTGATCTGTTTTTCAATGACTGTAGTGGGTCTGACTGTAGGATGTAAGGCTTCCTCTGTCCCTTCCGTCAGTGTTTGAGCCTCTTCCTTGTGGGAGGGGCCTGCTGACCCCGAGAGGGCAGGAAGGGAAGCCAAGCACCCACTTCGCGGGAGTCACAGTCTGCATGGGGAGCAGTCCTTGAGAACAGTAAGCAGCTGGAGTGGCAGGGCAGAGGAGGGAGGGCCCTGGCTGGCCACAGCAGAGCCATGAGATGCAGGACGGGAACCTCAAGGTCTGTCCTGAAGCTCAGGAAGCTGGTCAGTGAGGACTTTTGTTGTGTGGCATCTTGGGTCTCTGGAACTTGCTCTAGCACTTGATGGCGACACCCTCAGGTGCGGGATGGATAGGCAGGCCCTCTATAGTTCAGCACCACCCAGGCTTCCAATGGGACGCATCCCCGTGGGAAACTAAAGCAACGTGCAGAATCAAGGCCAAGTCACAAAGTCAGGCTCCCTTCCCCCACCGCCAGTGTCAGTACCACCTCAGGTTTGTTTCTTGCTCTAGTGGGCAGATCACAGCTGAGCTGAGTGGGCCATTCTGGAGCGTCGTGCATGTTGTCTCTCAAAGCTCCGTCAGAAAACCCACCATCTGTTCACAGAAGGTGGACTGCCCCACACTAAAGGCCATTTCAGAAAGGGGGCAGTGTAGGGGGGCTCTGCAGCGGAAGAGGCGGGCACCAAGGCATGCTTGGTGTGTGTGCCTGAGGAGAAGGGAGCTCACGGGGTGGGAAGGCCCAGTGTCCTAATATTCTGAGCCCTGTTTTCACTCAGCGTTTCTCAACAGAAGACATTTGGGATGAAACAATCTCTCTTTGTGTGGCCCTGTGTGGCCTTCTAAACTCGTCTCCCCACATCCCCAGCATTTCCCCCATGGCCCCTTCTCCTGGTTGTCCTGAACACCAGCCACTGTCCTCTATTTGTTCCCGAAATTGCGAAGCCTTCCAGAGATTGCCAGATCTCCCTGGGAGGGCAGCCTTAGAGAATAATAACGCTGGGATCTAAAATTAAGCAGGTTGCCCTAACATTCCCAGAATAGCCCCAGCACACCAAATGCGCTCCTTTAACTTCTCATTCAACAGGAAAGAATGACCTCTTTTAATATAGAACACCTCTGAAATGTGTCATTTCAAACAGGTCCCAAGCAGATCCTCATATTGGCCACAACTCAAAAGTGGGTTGGCTCGTGCAGGCAGAAACTCTGGAAGGCTTCCGTGGATCCGTGGATCCGGAGTGAAACGCCTCACACATACAAAAAAAAAAAAAGAGTTATGCTCTTTGGCTAACTCAAGGATGCTAACAGGAGGGGATTTACTGAGTAGAAGGGAGTGAGAAAAAACACATTAGTGATTCAGAAAATGATTCCAGGCCTGGGAATGTGGCTCAACTTGTAGGTGACTGCCTAGCGTGAAGGAAGCTCAAGGCCAATCTCAGCTACAAAGGGGTTCAAGGCTAGCCTCGGCTAGTAAGACTGTCTCAAAAACAAAACAAAAACAAAAAAAACCAAAAGATTGAAGATTGTTTCAGGCCAAATGTTTTTTACTTTGTTATTGTTTTTCCTGCTTCATTAGGAAAACCCCGCTTCAAAATAGCTTTTTACTCCTGCCCATTCCTAAGCCAAGAGTGAGTTACACTCTGGATCTAAGAGGAAATGACGTTTAAAAGTTGATCTTAAGGTATGATGACAGTTTCTTCCTTATTTAAAAATAAAATAAGGAAGTTAGTTTAAAAAAAGCATAGAAACTTAGTTTCAAACAGGCTCTGACATTTACTGCTATAATTAAATTACTTGAAAACCCCCAAATGCTAGAGTATCAACATCCCTCCTGTTTATTCTAGAACTCAATGGAAAAAACAAATGCTAACACGAAGACCTCCTGCAATTCAAAGTCAACCTCCCTTATCTTTGCAGCCTGAACAGTACCATTACGCATGCAGTAACTGCAGCTCAGAGTGAAGCTGGGGACCACAAACAGCAGCCTGCAGACCAGGAACGCAACAGGAGGAAGCAGGCTTACAACAGCAATGCGTGCCCCCCGCCCCGCCCTGCAATATTTCACAAGAAATGTTTGATTCCATTTCAGATGTGGAAAGAGAGCATGTTTTTTCCCACCAAGACTGGAGACAGGAAAGGTCAGGGGCCGTAACCTATTACCATGCCCTATCTAGAAACTGAAGACAGCGGAGCCAGTGACTAGTCAGGAAGGCATGACTTAGGAGAAGTGGCTGAGCAATGGGGATGCACCTGATGAGGAAACAGTTTGGGGGTCTGCATGCAGGAAAGAAGAGTCACACAACGTACGAGACGGTGATTTCTGTAGGGCTTTTTGTTGTTGTTTTCACAGAGGGAGCCAGGGGAAGGCTCACTGGGTAAAGTGTCATACATGCAGGAGGGTCCCCAGGACCCTCATAAGCTACACACAGCAGTGCCTGTCTGTAATCACAGTTCTCCTGTGGTGAGACAGGAGAATCCCTGGAAGCTGACGGCCAGCTAACCTGGAGGTACACAGTGGCGGAGTGAGAGACTGTCTCCAACAAGGTGGAAGGCAAGTCCCGACCCCCAAGGTTGTCCTGTGACTTCTGCGCATGCTTTATGGTATGTGCACACCTGCCCGTGTGTGTGTGTGTGTGTGTGTGTGTGTGTGTGTGTGTGTGTGTGTGTGCAATGCTTTTCAATAGTCCAGTCCCAACTCTCGTCAACATCTTTCTCAACTGAGACTGCTAAAGACTTTTTTTCTCCCTGGGGAAGGAAGCATGACAACAATGTGAAGCAGCTTCTGAATAGGTTAAAGGTTCCTGAAACACAAGCATGATACTCTTAACGGCTTTACTGGGTTAATAATGTATACGATGTTATAATCAGTCAGTATAATATATATGATATAGGATAGTCAACATCTTCAGAACTGAGATATAACTGACATATTGCTTGAGATCATAAATAATGGTTTTTACAGTTGTGTCTGTGTGTGGTGTGTGTGTGGTGCAGGCATGTGATTGTATGGATTCACACCTGTGCACACACATGGGGAGATCAGAGAATGACATCATGTGTCTTCTCTATCATTTTCAGCCGTATTCCCTTGAGACAGGGTCTCTCAATGAACCGGAAGTTAAAAGCTGTTTTGGCTGGCTGCCAGGGAGCTTCCAGGATCCATCTGCAACCACAGCACAGTGCTGGGGCATCAGCTATCGGCAGCCATGCCCGGAGTTTTCCTTAGTGCTGGGATTTGTAGAGTCTTTTTTTTTGTTTTGTTTTGGTTTTTTGTTTGTTTGTTTTGTTTTTTGAGACAGGGTTTCTCTGTGTACCTTTGTGCCTTCCCTGGAACTCGCTTTGGAGACCAGGCTGGCCTCGAACTCACAGAGATCCGCCTGGCTCTGCCTCCGAGTGCTGGGATTAAAGGCGTGCGCAAACACTGCCCGACTTGCTGTTCTTATAGAGGACCCAGTGTTCAGTTCCCAGCACCCAAATACCTAACCTCAGTTCCAGAGGCTCCAATACTCTCTTCTGGCTTTGTATGGCCCTGCATACTCATTTATACATAACACATACATATATGAAACCTTACACTTTCAAGTTCTCCCTGTGAACTCAAGCAGAGGTCTAGTTGAGAGCATGACGCAGTGGCCAAGTGATGGTGTGTTTCCTCTGTGTGCATGTCCTGCTCATTTGTGCAGATTTGATGACTGTGCTGTTTGTAACTGCTGAGCTGGCTTGTGGTCAAACACTGGGAAAGACGTGTTGGCTTGGGACCCAATTGTGCTTCCAGCTGTCGGGTGCTGGGCTATGACCAAAGCCTCATGTCTCTGTTCTCCATCACCTGCCTTTCATTGTCCTGTGGAGGTCAACTTTTGGTCCATGACTAAGGTGCTGTGCCCACACACACTTGGCCTGAGTGCTGGTGTGTTGTGATTCAGGCCCTTGGCGGCCCTCACAGGGTGAAAGGGGAGCCAGACAGCAAGAGCCACACTTTGGTCAGCGTGAGGTCACAGATGTGAAATCCTCATGCGGGCACCATCCAGAACTTAACCTGTGATTTGATTTAAATATTGTTTTTAGTTCCTTTATAAATTGTCCACTTTCTAACCTGGTGGTGAGGTGATGGTCTAACATGCTCCGGGGTTTAAAAACACATCTACCAACGGATTCACTGTGGCTACTCAAAGCTAGTATTAGTGGTGGGAACCCAAGACCCTAAAATGACAAGTCACGGAGGGCAACTTGGAAGACTGATGCTCACAGCCAGGGTGGCACTGACCCTCCAGGTTCAAACGGGGCTGCAGGGTGCCTGATTTATTCCCAACATGTAACACAAAGCGGGGCCTAGCTCTGTGGGTGACACACACAGTAGAGGCCCTTAAGGGGATGAAGCAGCAGAAGCCTTCCACTCGGACCAGGGCTCCTCCCCATGGCTCCTCCCTCGTTCTTCTGCAACATTGCTGGGGGCTGAAGTGACTCTCCAGCATTGCTGCCTCTTTCAGCCGCTCACCCAGCCATTTGCTCCCTGAACACCAGCCGTGGTCTGGGCTCTGGCTAGGCCAAATCTTGGGGTCCAGATACCACCATGTCACCGTTCCCACAGGCACTCAAAAAGACTGCTGGGATCACTGAACACAGACCTAGGTGTGATCTTGATGCTCCACCCAATGTCACTGGTGGGTTGGTGGCTTTAAAGCAGCCCCCGAAGCTAAGGCCGAGAGCCACCACCCTGTCCTGCCACTGCCCCTTCCTGCCACCGCCCAGTCCAGCCAGCAGGAGCTCTAGCACCCAGCAGCATCTCGAACCCCTTTTTACTCTGTATTTTGAGACAAGGTCTCATTAAGTTGCCCAGGCTGGCCTTGAATTTATTCTGCAAACCCAGGCAGGCTTTGAATTTGTGACCCTCCTGCCTCAGTCCACTGAGTAGTTAGGATTACAGGCTTGTGTCACAGGCCCAGCTATGACTTTCTACTTGTAAGTGGCAAAGTTCCACTCAAGTATTTCTCAATTAGTCTGATAGAGTCGAGCCTTCGCCAGTGGCCTGGAGTATGGTGTGGAGAATTTCAGTTCTCACTTACAGGCACAGTTCTAGTCTGCCATCTGCCCACTAAGATGGAGGCTGAACATCCTCAAGAAGGAAGCACCAGACAACCCAATTTGAGGAAGAGATCTGTGATTCACCATGAGTTCTGGGACCTTTGTTATGGCAGAACGGCACCCCCCAAATGCATGTGCTGGGGGTCCAGTGTCTAGCACCTACACAAGTGAACCCTAGGAGGACCTTTAAAAGATGGTCATGTTCAAGAGGCCACAAGGGTGAGTCCTGATTCAGTCTGCCTAGTGTCATTATGGCAGACTTGGAGTTGCAAAGGGCCACTAGACAGAGGAAACTTCTAAGGAGACAGTAAAAAGCTAACATCTACCTGCCAGGCTGAAGTCACAGAAGGAGACAGTTCCACCCCCACCCACATGTTGATCTTGAACTTATAGCCTTCAGGAATGGGAGAGAAAAGTCCCTGTTGTTGAACGCTTAGTCTGTGATTTGTGTTGGGGGACTCCTATCAACTAGGCAACAGTATAACACACATCCATTTTGAACTAACATCTTTATCCTACACAAAAGCTCTTATCTACAGCTTCTATGGTTTCCAGGGGAAAGTCTTGAAGGAAATGATTGGACAGGAATGTAATGATGGCTCCAGGCCACCCACCCCAGAGCACGAGCTACCTTCAGAGACTAGCCCTATTACAGAGGAGGGTATTCACATTCTGTCAGCCAACACAGGCTGCACTTCACTCACACATGAGAACCCCGAAAATCACCAACAAGATAAAGGGGGACATGCAACTCTGAGTCATGAAATGCATTTCCCAAATGCCACCTTCCTGGCAGTCACTTGGAAGTCCTCCCCTATGAGTCCAAGGGAAATGGCACCGAGACTTCCCGAGGCACCTACCACACCAAGAGAAACATAGAGTGGATCTGTGCCAGCAGTGACTATTTCCCTGGAGTATTGTTCCTTTTCCAAGCTGGGAAGGAAGGCCTGCCGGCTGGCTTCAAGGTGGAAAACTCACACAGCAATGGATCCCTACAGAAAATATCTGTAATCATTTCTTCCCTGGAAAAAGGGATGCCAAAGCCTGAATCACATTGTTCCGGACTTTAAAATGATGCTGATTTGCCGCTTTCCATTGCAGCAATCGAGGGGAAAGAGAGGTGTCAGCTCTGCCACTGAGATGGACCTCTCCATCTGGTCACAAGCCCACATTCTGACGGTGGGCTAGCCTGGCGTCGGCTGCTGAGGGCTGCTGTGATGCTCCCTAATGGTCACTCTGTGGTGAGATACTGTGTACCCTAATAAATTTGCCTGAAGATCAGAGGACAGAATGAACCATTAGATTAAACGTAGGAGCCAGGCAGTGGTGGCACACACCTTTAATCCTAGCACTAGGGAGGCAGAGAGATCTGTCTGGATCTCTGTGAGTTCAAAGCCACCCTGGACTACATGAGATTGACTCAGTCTAGGAGAGAAACAGAGCCAGACAGTGGTGGCACACACCTTTAATCCCAGCACTTGGGAGTCACAGGCCTTTAATCCCTGCGCTAGGAAGTTGAGACAGGGAATGATATGGGTGGATGGAGAAAGGTATATAAGGCATGAGGAGACAGGAACTGAAGTCTTTCAGCTGAGGAGTCCTAGAGGTGAGAGATGGCTTGTTCCTTTGTCTCTCTGATCTTTCAGATTTCACCTCAATATCAGGCTTTGGGTTTTTTGTTAAAAGACCTTTGTGTTACAACACTCTTTCACTTCTGTTCTCTTCAGTCAGCATTAAAACCCTGGTAGGCCTCCCAAGCCTTCCCACACAGGACTCTAGCATCTCCTCCTGCTGGAGGTCCCTGACCCTGGAGGTCGGCAGCAAGGTCCCTGGAGGTCGGCAGCAAGGTCCCTGGAGGTCGGCAGCAAGGTCCCTGGAGGGCACCTTGGCCTGCCACTGCAGAGCCTTATAAAAATACCATGGAAAGAAGGTGTGGAACTTAGCTGACAGGCTGTATGAGGAGACCTGGATAGCTGAGGTTCTAGACACACTCCTCCTAAGACTCCAGAGGGAGGGGAGGAAGGAGTGACAGCCCTAGGTAGGCTTGGGATACAGGCAGGAAGCTCTGCTGGGCTTCCTAAGGCAAGACTCACGCTGTATCTACACATTGTGCATGGGCAGGCCTGTTAGGGGAAGTAGCATCATTGTGACATTTGAGGCTGTGTTTGTATCAGGTCACGATCCTGTTATAGCTTAGGTTTTTGATGGCGGTACAAACACACTTGCTATATATATCCCCTTAGGGATCCTGAATCTACATCAAGCTTTAGTCATTAGCCATGAGATTGCTGGAAACACTGAATCCTGGGCCCCAAGGTCCCTAGAGGACTTCTACACATAGTGAGGTGTGGGGAGCATGGCTCTGTGGAGGGGTGTGACAATATAGGACGAGAACATGAAAACAGCCAGAGGTACCTTCTCAGTAGGGAGTATGTCAGACTGTCACAGAAGGCCAATGTAGTTTCCAGGATTCTGTCCAGAGAAAATGTCAGCATGTTGTCAAGGGTGTTAGCATCACCTGAAATCCCACTGGTACTCAGCACCAGGCCTGGGGATGCGGCCTGGCAGTGTCAGAGCACTGGCATAAACTGGGAATAGGGCATAAGGCTGCAATCCCAGCACTCAGGAATGGAGGCAGGAGGATGGGAGATTCAAGGACACCCTTTGCTATACAGTGAGTTCAAGGCCAGTCTGGGACATGTGGGAAAAAACCAGAAAATGAACACTTAACTCAACTACTCATATACATGCTCCATTCTGAGCCGAATCGCTCCATTTAAAGTGCTGGTTAAAAGTGTGCGGCACAAGCCAACCTGAGATCCTGGGGGGCTGTGTCCATAAAGACGGGAAGTGGCTGGCTGGACTTTATTTAATTGATTTACACTACCAATAAAGCAATAAACTTCTTTCCCTCGATGAGCAATTTTCGTGGTTGCCTGTGTTTCCAGCATTTTCCTCTAGAGGCCAGTTTTATAAATTTCATATGACTTAAGCCTTTAATCTGCCCCGTTCCCACAAGCTTTTATTTTCTCTTTAATGGGACGAGAGAAGACTGGAATACAATGGCCTTACTCTGAATTTCGGGCTACCTGAGGCACACCATGCAGAACCCTTTTTCTAGACCACAAGTACGACAACTTTAGAACCTGCCAGTCCAGGGCTGTGGAAGAAAGGTCAGACCCAAAAGTTCCATGGCAGCAGCTCTGTCATAGCTAACTGCTTCTCCAACTTGACCAAGAAGCATCCACTGGGTTCCAGATGGACAACCAGGTCCTCGCTGGGGCTGCTGGGGCTGTGGGAGCAGACACCCTTCTTCCCCAGTGGAGATTCACTGAAATTTGCCTTTGCTAAATCAGCAGTTGTCAATTTTCTCCCCAAAATTAGGATTGGAAAAAACGAACACCAGGCCCAGCCAGGTGCCTGGAGCATGCTGCCACATGACTGACAGTGCATGAAACCATGGAAAGTCACACTACTTCCTGCTAGCACACAGCCCGGCTGGCTGGCCACCGAAACACTCCTGACTAATTCATTCCATGCTGCAGTTTCCCACGGCTGACTCACAGCCATCTACTCCCCTCATTCCTGAGTGATTCTGATGAGGATTAGTCCACATTTAAAAAAGCTGGAGATATACATACATAAACCCTAGAAACCAAGGCACAATTCGAAACTCTTGAGTCTAAGCCCCCAATAAATGTTTGGTTTGAAAATCCCAAGAGTTTCATGTTCTGGGCCCTCAGGGCCACACCTACTTCTGTGGAAGAGCCTCTGGCCAGCACAGCATTCGAGACCCAAACTGCAGTTCAGCCCCCAGTCAGAGTTACTGCCAGTGATTCAGGAGACTGTCGAGGCAGGGAGGCTTGGAAGCCAGAGATTCAGGAGTTAATACGCCAAGAGGCCAAGCCACGGCACACAGTCCTGCTCATGCAAGATGTGCCTTATTAAAGAGCATTTATTTGAATATGCTATCATTATGTTGTTATTGCCAAAGGAACACTGCCTGTTTTGGCTTGTTTGGGCTTTCAAGCCACTTGTGACTTCTTGCACACATTTTCAGTTGGCACTTACGGACAGATAGTAAACAACTTTAACTCTCTACCAAGTACTTCTCCACTTGCCTTCCTCTGCATCTCTGTGTGTTTTTCCCTCTCTTCTTTTTTTCCGCTGTTGGGGACTCATTTCCAGGTCCCCAAGGATGCTGGGCAAATACTCTAACCCTTGGGCCACAACACTTGACTCTGATTTTTATGTTTCTAGTCATCAACCTGAAAAGTGTCCCTACAGAAAGACAAGATATTGTGAATTACGCAATCACTTTGACCTAAAAAGCATTACTTCATAAGAATCACTCAATGTTTTAAACACCTGCAATTAAATGAATTATGATTCTAAAAGCAAACTTTCAAATTGGTTTATCCACTGAGTGAAGGCTAGGTTCTGGGTTGCTGAAGGCTTAACATTGACAAATTGGAAGGTAGGGGTCAGCCATGGGTCTCAGCCCAGGTTGAAGGCTAGTGTGCAATTAAACAAGACTCTAACTGGTGATCAAGCCTCCCCCCATGACTCAGCCGGAACAGAGGCACATGCTCAGTGTTGCTGTTGACCAAGCCTCCACCCATGACTCAGCCGGAACAGAGGCACATGCTCAGTGTTGCTACTGGGTGCAACCGCTGTTTCCGGATAGTGGGCCTTCTATCAGACAGATGAGACCATTTCTTCAAATGTAAATGATTACAGGTGGAACCCTGATATTAGGACATAGAACAGACAGATCAGCCAAGCAGAATGGGTGCTGATTTAGATCTGAATTCAAATATGCAAATTATAAAAAGACATTCATGAAGCCAATTTGGGAAATCTGAGAACAGAATGGATATTTGATGATTGTATGAAAGTTACTTTATTTATTTATTTTTTATTAAAACAGAATTCTTAGTGGCACACACATTTAATCCCAACACTCGGGAGGCAGAGTTTAAGGCCAGCCTGATCTACATAGTGAGTTCTAGGACAGCCAGAGGTACATAGTGAGACCCTGTCTTGAAACAAACAACCCCCAAAATAAAAACAAAAACAAAAAAAGATTCTTATATTTTAGAGTTGTGCACAATGGAACATGCTGCCTGAAGAATGTTCAAAATTATTCCAAAGTGTGAGGGAGGAAAGTGGGAGTCCATGCGCTATCCAGTATTGAGGTTGCGAAGTCAGGCGGTTGACAGGCTACATCAGCACCCTCCCTGTCTTTGTATGGGGTTGGAAAGCTGGGGAGTAAAAAGTTACTCCAAACATTTTAAAGGAAAAGAAAGAAAGATTTGTAAGACATTCAGAACAGGCTGGTACTGCCCACGCTGTACCCAGCCTGATGTGCAGCAGAAGGCTGGGCACACACGGAGAGAGAAACTCCTCAGTGAGCCTGTCAGTGTGGGACAAGAATGAAGGCACAGCTGCTTCTTCCTGTGTCACCCGGGTTTAGCCAGCCACATCGGCTGAGAAGGCACTCTCATTGTTCTGTTGGTGGGCACACCGAGCCACATTTGGGTACTTTCAAAGCTGTGAAGATCATGCCAGAGCCACCAGCTACAGTGAAATCACCCAGTCAGTTACACCACCTCTCACTCAGGTGGCTCGTTCCAGCCACCTGTTTCAAAAACACTAACTCCCAGCTCCCATGGCAATCCGATGGAGGAGGCAGCCTGGGTATCATTCCATCTGGGAGACACTGCTGCAGATCATGTGTTTGCTCAGGTCAGGGTAGGAGTCATGGGCCAAAAGCACCTAGCTGGTGCAACTGATCCCCTGCAGGCAGCTTTATTACCAGAGAATTGCTGCAGAGCCAGGGGAAAATGATAAACTCAATGACACATTCAGATACATGTTAACAGCATCATGAGGGAGCTTTTTTGATTTTGAGGTAAGTTTTAAAAATAGTAAACATGGAAACAAGTTTCACATGCAGCATACTTGAAAGATGAGAAAGATGATGCCCGTTGTTCACAGGCGATGACCTTGGGGATTTAGCAGCACATAGCTAGCAATGGTGATAACAGGCATAGTGGGACAAGTGGCACCCTCTAAGGGACAGCTGACTGTACCTGCCAGGTGCTGAGGTGGGCACCCACTGCTGACTGTACCTGCCAGGTGCTGAGGTGGGCACTCTACATTCATTCCCACACCATTCTGTGACAGGCAAGATTGTTTACAGACACAGAAGTAAGGCTGCATGTGGTACTTAGGTCTCTTGGATATCTGACTTGCAATCAGGATTTAAAGCAATTTAGCAATGAAACTGTACCCAGCTTGACACAAATTCTTCAAATAGTGAGGAATGATCCATCAACCCTTTGATAAACTCTGCTGACAAGTCTGAGCTGCCCTGGTGGTGCCCACGGTCCCAGGAAGCACTACTGGAAAAAGCCTATCGAGTTCAACCCTGCGGTACCCGCCCCACACCTGCTGCTGTGCAGAAGGTGATCTAGAAGCGAGGGAGCGTCCAAGGAGAAGGCTGCTTCAGCCGTGTCACGGGAGCTCTAGGGCACCGTGCCGCCCTGCAGAGAAGCCCTGCACTAACTGACTGGTGTGTGAGAGAGCTGGGGACTTAGCCTAGTGGGTAGAAAATCTGCTGACCGTGCACAAGGCCCTGGGTTTGATTCCCAGGCTGTAAGGAAAAAAAAAGCCACAGGAATAATAGTTTTCTGAGCATAATTCCGACATTCCAGCCACTAAGGCGGGAAGGCTGGACATCTGAGGGTAGCTTGGGGCACATAGTGGAGCCCTGCCTCAAACACACACATGGGGGTGGGAGAACCCACACTCAGCCACGGAAAAACATGCATGATGGGAAGGTTTTCCAGCTCTGTCACCTCTCCCGGGGGTGGGGGGGCAGACCTTGAGCTCAGGCACCGGGTTCCTGGTAGTCATCCCTGACTACCTGTGACTGCAGCCTGCGGTGACAGATGAGCTATGGACAGAAAAGGCCTTACTAAGAATGATCAAGAAAGCCAGTTGACGGATGATTGGACTGCTGAGATGGGCTGCCTGGTAGAGGGGCAGAGGTAGGGCTCTCACAGGCTGTCCTCTGAGTACCACACGAGTATATGCCCTCTCCCCCAAGCAGTAAATGTAATAATTTCCTTTCCAACACAAGAACGAAATTCTGACCTACATATAATAATGCAGGGTTCGCGTGCACATGTCCTACACCAATGGTTCTCGACCTGCCTAATGCTGGGATCTTGAACACAGTGCCTCATGTGTGCTGACCCCAACCACAACATTACTTTTGTTGCTACTTCATTACTGTGATTTTGCTACTGCTATGAATTATAATGTAAAGATCTGATATGCAGATGGTCTTAGGTGACCCCCAAAGGGGTCTTGATCCACAGGCTGACAACTGCTGTCCTACACAGATGCCCAAATGGCCAAGCCTGTAGTAATCCACACCCAACACTTGTGTCAACCTTCAGCTCTACAGCAAAACCAGCTGTCCAAAATGATGGTTCTTTCTAAAGGATTTCAGACGGGAGTGAAGTTTTATTCTGGTTCTCTGCAGAACCCAGTGGCACCCTGGGAGCCTGGAGTTCTGGTTTGTGCCCTGGCGCTGGTTGTGACAGCCTCTATGCTCCCATGGGCCTGACTTCCTGCTCGCTGCACTGCAGTCTTGTCAGCCCTGATGCTCAGTGCCCCGCGACTCCACAGGGGTGCTGCTGAAAGCCATCACCCTGTTAGGTCAGCTTTGCTAACTGGACCTAGTGTGGGAAAGAAAACGCTAGCAGAGAGCCGTAAAGATGTTTCACCCGAACACCAAAAATAGGCTCCATGTAATCCTAACGGTAATAAAGACCATAACATTGTGTCAGTTTGGCCGCACAGAATTCCCACTGGGGTCACTGGAAACTGTGCGAAGGCGAAGGTGGAGAAATGCAGGCTGCTCACTCCAGGAACAGTCGGGAAAGCACGGTGAAGCTGAACTGGAGGAACAAACAGATGAAAACATGCAGAGCCGTCGGGTGGTATCAGGAAGCATGTGTTTGGTTCTCAGCACAGGACGCCTGCAGGAAGAGCCGTCCAACTCAAACTGTTCATCCGGGCACTGGTCTAAACTCCGAAGAGTTCTTCAGTGTGCCCCAGCGAGGCATCAGTAGACATCCCTGAAAGGACCCCTTTAGTTATCATGGACAGGGATGGAGGTAGAAGATAAAGAACCCACTTAAAAGGGCAAGAGTGGCCCCTTGGCAATAGTCTAGGAAGACCATGCTCTGAAATATCTCTTTGTTCTAAGTGGGTGAAGTCAGTCCAAATGTCTGGACCCAGTCTCACGGAAGGGTCTGACATTCTTCTGAACGTAGCTCACATTTTCCAGCTTATGAGGCAGGCTCTGTCTGACAACACGTCCAGGTGACACTGGACCTACGCTGTGCAGCTGGCAATGTCCTTTCCCACATCAACACACTCACTGAGAAATTCTAACATCTGTAGGGAAATGGGTAGAACTGGAGATCATGACAGGAGCCAAGTAAGCCAGACACAGAGACAAATATTACATACTCTTTCCTGTATGCAGAATCTATATGTACATACGTACGCACACCTGCCATGTATATGACATGAAAGGAGGAGGAGGTCCATGAGAGGAGGCGGGGCCACCCCTGGGCAGGTGGTCCTGGGTATCAGAAAGCAAACTGAGCAAGCTTTGGGGAACACGCCTGTGAGCAACACTCCTCTGTGGCCTCCCTTAAGCTTCTGCCTCTGGTGTCAGCCTTGAATTCCTGCCTTGGTTTCTCTGGAAGATGATGGGCTGTTACATGTAATCTGAATAAACTCTTTCCTCCCCATGGGGTTTATCAGAGCAAACTAGAACCCTGACAGGTCCTCAGATTGCCCAAGAATTATTCAGTGAGAGCAGTGAGTGTCAAAATCTCTGAAAAGTTTCCTACATTAGTCCGCTAAGTGCTGGTCAGGGTCTAGGGCACATCTGAATGCCCTAATACATACTCAGAACCTGTCTAAATCAGTGTTAGAGTGCACATGGGCTCCTGCGGCTGGACTGGTCAGTAGTCTGAAGGCACTATATTCCAGACACACTGGCACTATATTGGAGGGGCTGAAAGTTTCTTCAAAAGGGCTAATTTTAAAGCCTTGAATTCTCCAGGTAAGACTATCTTAGTCATATTGTGTGTGTGTGTGTGTGTGTGTGTGTGTGTGTGTGATCAAATATTTAAGACTTGGTAATTTGTAAGTTAAGTTGATTTAACGCAGGGTTCCAGCCATTGAGAACCTGCTCCTCCTTCAACTCAAGACAACAGTTGGATCAGCAGGTGTGTGCTGGAGACTTGAAGCACAGGAGTGGTCTTGTGTCAACAGCCCACTCTTGTAGGGAAACAGTCCATCCCTTGAGAATCGGCCCAGGCCTTTGAAAAAGGCCTTACCGGTCTGAATGCCCCAATCACCCCATACATTTCCCCCTCCTTTCAACACTATTCCGGAGTCAGATTTCAGTGTGTTTTCAGCAGTAACAAAGCACACCTGAGCCACAGCAGATGCCTAGACCTCCCTGAGGCCTGCGGAAAGCAGTGCAATCCTTTTCCTTTCTCAGCCTTTACACGGAGAACAAGGAGGCAGTAGAGAATGAGAATTCAAATTGAGGAGAAAGAGGAGACTCAAAGGCTTTCTGTGTGGATGAACTCCTTGGGGCTGTGGGCCTTGGTGGGGAACCAGTTCCTGGAAACATCTTTACAAAGATGGCTGTAAATGAGGAAAGCAGGCTTTTATAATGGAAACTATTTTGCAATTCCTTAATACTTTTAATGCTTAATAGAATAATCTAGAGTGTTCCAGAAGGAACCCTAGTTTAAGTGACAACAAAGAAGAGTGTGTCAGAAGTCAGTGACTGACATGGCTTCAGAGACACCGGAAGGGCCACTCAGCTGTGGAGGAAGCACTGGGGCCTGGGGCAGGGGCAGTGAAGACAATTAGTGGTCAATCAGGAAACAAGAAAGTGCCATGTCCAGTAAACCCTGTGTGCTGTGAGGCGCTCGGTGCTGAAATCATGACAGCACGGACGAGGCAACAGTCCCAATCCACGGCCGGCGCAGGCAGAGGGAACAGTCCGATTTTCTCCAGCATGGGTTGTTTTCTTTGTTTTGGCAAGTGGTTACTTTAAAACTTTTATTTTCAGTGCAATGAAAAATGATCCCTAAAGTATATTTGTGAGCCACGGTGGGACCATTTTTGAATCCAGAAACAGTGACCTGCCTGCACACCCTGTCTGTATCCAATTTTATTCTAACTCTGTGTATAAACACAAAAGCACTCAGAATAGTTACATCTTCCTCCAAGGATAAAAATATTGAGCAAGTTCTATGTGGCTCAAATATTTTTTTAAAAGAGATTTACTATTTAAAATTTTGTATGTATGTTTCATTCGCGTGCATGTAAGTGCACCGAATGTGTGCCTGGTGCCTGCCGAGGCAAGGTCTCCTGGAACTGGAGTTACAGATGTCTGTGAGCCACCACGTGGGTGCAGGGAACTGAGCCCACTCAAGGGCGCAGAGTGACTGAGCCATTCCCCCAGCCCCCGTGAAAGCAGAATTGTAGGAACCAGCCGTTTCTGGAAAGTGTTGCCTCTTTCTGGATCATTATAGGTAGAATCTGCACCAGACATTTGTTTATGAAAAGCCTGAATCCAGAAACAGTTATGAGGAAGTAAACCCCCAACTTCTGATAAGCCCAGTGTGGTGATGTATGCTTTGGGAGGCTGAGACAGGAGGATTGCTAACTCCCAGGGAATCTGGCTGCACAGTGAATTCTAAGGCAGTCTGGGCTACAGAGTGAGACCCTATTTCAGACAAAACAACAACAAAAGCCTAAGTTTTATCTTAAAACATTCTTAATTTAACTTTACAATGTTGGCTCCACATGAACAGACAGACACAGTAGTCTCCCTGTTAGAAAAGCTGTGGATGAGGAGCAGACTGCGTTCTCCCATAGGCAAAGGACTCGGGGATTTGGTTCCATAAAAGGCTCATAGGCCTACTAATCCAATTCAGGCGCTTACCCAGAAATTCCAGGTCATTTATCATTCCTGCGCCACACTCAATTACATTTTCTTTTGCATGTAGCTGCATCAGCTTAGGTGGGGCACTCCCCCATCTGCCTCACAGTTTCTGTGAGGTCATGCAGAGCAAAGTCTCTCAGGTGGAGCCCCCTGAGAGCTCTGTGATTTCCATAAAGAGAGTTCGCTTCTCTCTAGGACAAACCCTTCAGGCAGAGTTGGCTAGATGTCGATACAGTGACAGTACTGCTATGTCTTTACACTTCTGGAAATCAAAATAAAGCCGACCGTCTGTATCCATGGGCCCCGCCACATGAATCACAGACTGCATGGAACAAATTAAGACAGGACACCGCATCTCCATGTACAGACTTATTTCCTAGACGACACAGCAGTGACTGTGTGCACAGCGGCCACATTGTACTAGTTACTGTAAGCACTCTAGAGAGCAAGGAGCTCCCTGCAGACACTACTGAGTTGTACTTGCAGGACGGGAGCATCTCCAGTCTGATATCCGGGCCACCCCGGAGCCCCTCCCACGGGGAGGATGCTGCTGCATGGCTGTCCTCTGGATTCCACTCTCCTCCAAGCATTCTGCTCCCTTCAGTCATCAGTGTGTGGATGACTAGTACATGCCAAACAGTCCCATAGTTTCTAGGGGAGCCTAGCAATGCTGTGGGGGAAGCATGCGCTGGAGTGGTCCAGAGAGCAGCAGCCCGAGGCAGCCCATGGTCAACAGCAGCCATGTTCCTCACATGTTCTGTATCCCCAAGAGGGCTGCAGCCCCTGACAAGATGCTCAGGGTAGAGATGCTTGGTGGTGGAAGGCAGCTGTGTTATACAGTGGCACCACCACGGCCAAATAGATGTCCTTTGCCCATTTCTTACAGCCCTGTGTGTGGATGGCAGTGTAAGATTTATTGTCCCACAGGTCAGAAAGCATTGCTGGCCTAGGAAAGGGGGCCTACCATCCAACAGACCTAGAACGTCTATGGCTCAAAGCTTTTCCTTTTTCTCTTCTTCTCTCTCTCTCCCTCCCTCCCTCCCTCCTTTCTTTTTTTCGGCACTTAGAAAGGCAGCACTGGATGAATTTAGTGACCTTCCTCTGTGCTCTGCATAATTTGCAACTTGAAACAAATAAGTACCTGTGACCGGTGTCCTAGTCACCATCAACTGTCTACTTGGCACAGCAGAGAATCACCTGAACAGTCTGCTGAGCAAGTGTCTGCATCAGGTTGGTGTGAGCATGTCCGTGAGGACTGTATTGACTGTTATCGGTGCATGAGGGCCCAGGCCACCGTGGGTGGCACTGTTCCCAAACAAGGGTCCTGGGCTGTCGAAGGGCTGAGATGAGCATGAGCCTGAGCAAGCCAGGAAGTGAGCCAGAGTTGGTCAGTAAGCAGCACCCTTCCACGGCTCCTGCCCCGGGTTCCGCCCGGAGCTCCTGCCCAGACTTCTTCAGTGATGGAGTGTGGCCGGGGAGCTCTGAGAAAAAAACCAAGTTGCTTTTGCTCAGGTGCTTCATCACAGCACACAAGGAAACTGGAGCAAGTGACATGAAAAGAAGTGTGCTTCTCTGGATGTGGGGACACAGACCTGTAATCCCATCCACGTGGGAGGAAAGGGCAGGAGGACTGCGAGGTCGAGGCCAGCCTTGTCTGCAAACATAGTGAGAGCCTATCTCAAAGCAAATCCAAAAAACAAACTAAACGGAAACACAAGAGATGATCGATAACCTTTGACACTGCTGGTGTCTCCTCACTAATGACGGAGCTCCACAAAGGTCGGCGCCTGCCTGAGACACCTCTAGCTCCACCGTGTGTGCGCGTGCATGTGTGCGCGTGCATGTGTGTGAGCGCGCGTGCTGTACATAGCACTGAGGGGGATAGAACGCTAACCCTTATGATGGAAGGGTACAGGACATGGTTGAGCCTTTCCCTCTCCTGACTCACTGGTCACAGTGAAGGTCATCACACTGGTCACAGTACTGGATTGCACTAGATAAGAGCTCTGAGGAAAGGAGGCATTGATGGCTGAGGGCACAGGAACACTATTGCAGAACCATGGAAAGATGAGATGGCTGCCTGGGGCCTGAGGAGGCTGCTCTACCTAGCACAGGCAGAGGCTGAACCATCACTGGCATGGGAGCAGCATGGGCCAGTGCCAAATAGCTTCTGGGTAAGGGGCTTCAGAGTCTGTTCCAGCTCCAGTACAGTCTCCCAGTTCCCTTTCCTCTCCCTCCTCAGCGCGTGTATGTGTAGTGTGTGTATATGTAGTGTGCATGCATGTATATGTGTGATGTGTAAATGTATGTGTCCAGTGTGTATGTTATGTGTATGTGTGGGATGTATGCATGTGTGTATGTGTACAGTATATGTATGTGTGTGCACGAATGAATATTTATGTATGTGTTGTGTGCATGTGTGTGGTGTGTATATGCATATATACATACAAGTATGTGTGTGTGGTATGTATGTATATACAGAGAGTCACTAGCTTCTGGTGGTACAGCTCCAGTCTGCAGGAATAGAGAGACTCAAGCCCTACCTGCAAAGGGACACGGAGAATGACAGACCATCATTCTTCAGCTGGATGGCTTTGAGCCTGAAATCTTACACATCTACCCTTCCTAACCCTCCGAATGATACTGTGACTCTAGGTGTTTTTTAAATTTGAAATTGTGTAAATATAAACAAAATGCTTCAAAATAAGAGAAATATTGATAACTCACAAAAGTAAACTGCAAACAGGTATAAGGTTGAAAACCCCAGCTCTATGGGACAGCCTCTATACATACACAGTAACCATAATTATTCAGGGTGATCCCAAATCAGTTTGGAAGCTAAGGAGCTCGTCCTTGTAACTGACCGGGAAAACACTGGGCCAGACTTCTGTAAGATAAATCACAGAAGAAGGAAGCCCTAGCAATATGGGCTTCGTGACAACTTCCTGCTGCTGCCGTTGCTGACACCGTGAAACAGTAACAGACGCCGACACGAGGGGCAGGTAGCCTCACGACGGCTGTTTATATCCAGAGTTCATTCATGGCTCCACGGTGGAGGAGAAGACACCTTTCCCCAGTCTCTCCTGCAATTGGTCAGCCAGTCTTGCAGTCAGGACTCAGCTCGGGGAACATGGAGGGAATGGACACACCAGGGTGGCAGTATACTTCTACCAGTTTCCACTGGAGTCTCCTTCAAAGGCCATCCCACCAGAAGGAAGGGCAGCAGGTTTTCTTGAAAGCAGGCCTCCTGCTGGGTCCAGGGCTCCCCCTCATTAGCCCCCTGCCATCAGAACTCAGCCCAGAAGGCCAGGCTTCTTTGTGCCTCTAACAGAGGGAGACTAAAGGCCTTTGGTGCTGGGTACAGTTCTTCCCTCAGCCCAGTGTCTGTCAAAGGGCTTTGCTGTATAATTAGAACTCGATTTCCAATGTGTTTTAAGGTTTCGGTTCACTTTGAAGGTTGCGCAGCTGGAGCCTGGAGCCAGGCTGTGCGGCGGGTTCCATGCAGTTTCCTGGCATCTGCAATGGAACTACTGAGGTTTGAGATGGAGACACGTGTGTGTGTGTGTGTGTGTGAAGTCCATGTTCAGTCAGGCTCTCTCTGCAGAAAGCAGCCTTGTTTCTGCCAGGAAGCATGCTCAGATGACTGACCTAACTACCGGCATAGGAAGCAGTCAGTTGCTTCTCCAGGATGGCAAAGTGGCCAAGAGCACCCAAGTCTCCTTCCCCCGGGGCTCCTTCCTGTTAGCACTTGGCTGTGGGTTCCAGACCAGCACTGGACCACATCTGGCTGCATGGCTGGTCGCATACATATAGGCGCCTGTAGGAAAGACCTTCCCAGCACCAAGCGGGGGACTCTCAGAGGCTCTGGAATACTATTTCTGACATGGGGATTATGTCTGTGTGGGAGCCATCACATGTCCTGACAAATGGGGCCTCAAGAGGCTGTTCCATTACAGTTATCTTAAAATGATTTAACAGGGGTTGAGATGGCATAGAGGGTAACAGCACTTGGTCTTGCAGAGAAACTAGGCTTGGTTCCCAGGACCCACATGGTAGCTTATCCATCTGTAACTCCAGTTCCAGGGAATCCAGTGCCCTCTGTGGGCACAGACATGCACAGAGGCAAACACCCATACAAATAATAATAAGGAAGACAACACTAATAATTTAACACAATACTAAACCCCTCATGGCCTCCTGGATTCTGAAGTGATACAGTACATACTACCATGTCCTAGATGAACACCATGTTGTGATCATAGTCTGTAGAAAGAAGAACAGGGCTTAGTTGGGAAGCAGAGGCTTCTGCCCCACACTGAGGGAGGCCCTGCCCTCATGCAGACTTAACAGGGGCACTGCGGAGAACATCTGGATGGCGCAGGTGTTGGTGGGGAGGAGAGCACTTGGAGACAGAAGGAAGGAGAAGGAGGAAGAATCTAGCAGTTTAAGTGCGGGTGTGCCAGGTGCTCATGCACATATTTCAATTTCTCACCTTGGCTGTGAGGTAGGTGTGGATTCCTGCCTCAAAGAGGCTTTGCCTAGGCCCATCCAGGATTCCTTCAGACCCAGTCTTTGAAAAGAAACTGGGATGAAATCTGCCCTCAGGGGCCTCTGTGGGACCCAGTGGAGGTGAGGAGGATGGAGAGAAAGGGGATGAAGTCAGGTGGGAATCCCATCCTTGTCCTGGAAGCCTGGGGCGACTGATGGTGAAGGTGGTGGAGGTCAAGGCTCCAGCCTGGACCTGGGGAGCAGAACTTTCATTAAGTACAACCACAGAAACCTTTTTAAAAGATGCCTTTTAATTGTTTAGTTGTGTATGTGTGTGTGTGTGTGTGTGTGTGTGTGTGTGTGTGTATGTGTCTTAGTTGTGTACGTGTGTGTTTTAGTTGTGTACGTGTGTGTGTGTGTGTGTGTGTGTGCGCGCGCGCACATGCATGTGGGTGTCCACTGAGGCCAGAAGTTGGAATTATAGTGTTGGCCCTGAAGTTGGAGTTATAGTTGTGTGCTGTGGATATCGCTCTGTGTAAATAAAGTTCTGTTTGGCCAGTGGCCAGGCAGGAAGTATAGGCGGGACAAGAGAGTAGAGAATTCTGGGAAGTAGAAGGTTGGAGAGAGTCACCGCCAGCCACCGCCATGAGAAGCAACATGTAAAGACACTGGTAAGCCACGAGCCATGTGGCAAAGTATAGATTAACAAAAATGGGTTAATTTAAGATAAAAAAGTAGATAACAAACAGCCTGCCACGGCCATACAGTTTATAAGCAATATAAGTTTCTGTGTGCTTTCTTGGTTGGGTCTGAGAGACTATGGGACTGGCGGGTAAGAGAGATTTGTCCTGATTGGGCCAGGCAGGAAAACTCTAACTACAGTTGTGAGCCACCCAATGTAGGTCTTGGGAACCAAATTCAGGTCCTCTATGAGAGTGGTACCTGCTTTTAACCATGGAGCCATCCCTCCAGCTCCTAATGGACCCCAAATGGGGTGGAGGGATGTCCTTTCCTTCCTATGTACCTATATAGAGTAAGAAATGTTACAGGGAAAATATGAGCCAAAGAAAACAAAGAGCCAGGAAAATAGGGAAGACGGCAAAGGAGGCCTTCCTGGCTCCGGAAGTCCCCAGAGGAAGCTCTCCTGTACTTCCTCAGTGCCCACTGCAAAGCCTGGAGAGAAAGACTGGCATCTAACAGTCACCACATCAGAACTCAGCCACCTCATTCCCAGGACATGGCTTCTGTGGACACCGCTTTTTCTGAATGGCCTGTCGACAGCCCTAGGATTCTAGGAATGGGATGTTCAGACTGTGGAAATGTCCTGGCCCACAGTGGACAATATACAGTTAGGATTTGACTGTCCACAGATGTGCTGGCTGACTCATGCTCCTCAGGCGTTTTGCTGTGCTTGAAGAACTCCCATGGCGTTCGGTACTGGTGGGCAGAGGTCCACTAAGTAGGACAGGCTAGGTATGACATCTTGGCGGTCTGAGTTAGGGCTTACAGCATCCTGCCTTACCTCCTGAACAAGTCTGACAATTGAGAGCCAGCCCCTCCCCATTTCTGATGAGCATTTGAAATAAAAACATGATACATGCAGTCCATGATGAACCCAGCAACATAATTTTAAACTAAAATAGAAAGTGGCCGTCACCCACCTACGATTCTCATGTGACACTCAGGGAACATGCGTTTGACATAATATGAAAAGACGTGCCACATGCTTTTAGCAGATGCACACAACGCTGTATCAAGGATTTTTTCTCCCACACCCCTTCTCTCTCTTTGAAAAGAATCATTTCTTTAATCACGGACTGACTGCTAGTTGCACACAAAAACCCATAAACATGGAACAGGTGAGAAAGAGCAAGGAGTGAGGGCAGCTGTACTGGGGGGAGCAGCTGTACTGGGGGGAGCAGCTGTACTGGGGGGAGCAGCTGTACTGGGGGGAGCAGCTGTACTGGGGGGAGCAGCTGTACTGGGGGAGCAGCTGTACTGGGAGCAGCAGCTGTACTGGGGAGCAGCTGTACTGGGGGAGCAGCTGTACTGGGAGCAGCTGTACTGGGGGAGCAGCTGTACTGGGGAGCAGCTGTACTGAGGGGCAGCTGTACTGGGGAGCAGCTGTACTGGGGGAGCAGCTGTACTGGGGGAGCAGCTGTACTGGGGAGCAGCTGTACTGGGGGAGCAGCTGTACTGGGGAGCAGCTGTACTGGGGAGCAGCTGTACTGAGGGGCAGCTGTACTGGGGAGCAGCTGTACTGGGGGAGCAGCTGTACTGGGGGAGCAGCTGTACTGGGGGAGCAGCTGTACTGGGGGAGCAGCTGTACTGGGGAGCAGCTGTACTGGCGGGAGCAGTTGTACTGGGGAGCAGCTGTACTGGGGGAGCAGCTGTACTGGGGAGCAGCTGTACTGGGAAGAGCAGTTGTACTGGGGAGCAGCTGTACTGGGGAGCAGCTGTACTGGGGAGCAGCTGTACTGGGGGGAGCAGCTGTACTGGGGAGCAGCTGTACTGGGGGGAGCAGCTGTACTGGGGAGCAGCTGTACTGGCGGGAGCAGTTGTACTGGGGAGCAGCTGTACTGGGGAGCAGCTGTACTGGGGTGATTGCTTTATAAACACATGGGACTCAACTAAATACACCACACTGCTATTAGTTTCCTGATATAGTTGTTCAATTATTCTGAAAACAAAAACAAACAAATAAAAGTAACTACTTAAAAACTGGTTAAATATATCCTATAACAATTAATATATCTACTTCTTAAAAACAAGCAGTGCTGTTGGAATATGAAAGTACTGTAAAGAAATTAAATTTCCTTAGTATTATCAATTAATTAAATTAGAACTACATAGAGAATATAAATAAGTCTCTTAAAAATACATCATTAACTTAATTTACTTAATTTGGTAAATTACAGCAAACTGCTTTTACTTCATGCCTACCCAAGCCCTAATTTAATAATCACTGACAATAATTGAGAACCAAGGAAACAAGATATGATCTGTCAAGTGTGAGAAAAGCCCTCTCCTATCACTGGAGGATGGCAGAGTTGTCCTCAGTATCCCTGATGGATTAGCTCCAGGCAGCCCTGAGATACCCAGTCCCTCACACGAGGCAGACTATTTGCACAGAGGTCATACACACCCTCCCATAGCTTCTCTGTCATCTCTGAGCTACTTGTAGCTCTGTGATCCAGTTGTTAGTGAACTGTATTGTTTAGGAAATAATTACATACGCACAGTTGCACATGCCATGAGCTTTCATTTCCCTTCCTGAGCTGAGCTGCCGCTGGCTGACCCCCAGGTGTGAGAGTTCTGAATACAGAGGGCTGGCTGCACCCTGCTGTTCTGAGGTGGCCATTGTCCTTTTGCGCAGTAGACTGGAACATGGGCAGAGTTCACCTACATTTTATCTCAGGGACTTGGAAAAGGCCCATGAGACAAGAGCATGGCTCCGCTATGACCAGGAGACAAAGCCCTGATGAAACCCTTGTCCTGAAGTTATTCCTCTTGCCTCAGTGAGGAGTTGGAACGTCAGATGTCTAAATTCAACCACGTTCTTATTGGTCCTGGAAGCTGCTGCTGCTTGGGCAAGAATGTGAAGGCCAGGTGCAATTCCAACCCCTCTTCCTGGCTTGATTTCCTCAGCCATAAAATAGACATTCTAGGTATTGGAAAAGATTCAGTGGGTACAAGAGAGGGCATTGTAGGGTTTCAAGGCACAGTAGGACAGCTCTGTATTTATATGTCAGGATTTGGTAAAATAATTCATTTGGAAAACTGTTTCATTCAGAGCAACATCAAAAATTTTAAATGTTCCTTTTCACAATCACTGAGACAGTTGCTCAGTGGCTCATACTTCTAGCTTGGTCAACTCCAACATCCACGGAAGTGCATGAATTTTGCTCATCTGCTTTCAATTCCAAGCAAACATCAGTAGACAGTCTGGATGCAAGACAAATCCCTTTCCTGGGCGAGGATTTGGTTTTATAGCTGGGATCCAAAGACACTGTCTGAGCTCTGTTTGCTGTTTGGGTGGATACTGAAGGATGTTGTCTGAGCGTTGTTTGACTGGACACGGATCTATGCTGTTGGAGAGCTATTTGCTGTTGGCATGACATGGGAAGAAGCTGCATGACTACTGTTCATATGGAGGTAGAAGATAAGATGCTGTCTGTGTGTTGTGTGCTGTGTGTGTGGACATGGGAAGATGGTGTCTGTGTGCTGTGTGTGTGGACATGGGAAGATGCTGTCTGTGTGCTGTGTGCTGTGTGTGTGGACATGGGAAGATGCTGTCTGTATGCTGTGTGTGTGGACATGGGAAGATGGTGTCTGTGTGCTGTGTGCTGTGTGTGTGGACATGGGAAGATGCTGTCTGTATGCTGTGTGTGTGGACATGGGAAGATGGTGTCTGTGTGCTGTGTGCTGTGTGTGTGGACATGGGAAGATGCTGTCTGTATGCTGTGTGTGTGGACATGGGAAGATGCTGTCTGTGTGCTGTGTGCTGTGTGTGTGGACATGGGAAGATGGTGTCTGTATGCTGTGTGCTGTGTGTGTGGACATGGGAAGATGCTGTCTGTGTGCTGTGTGTGTGGACATGGGAAGATGCTGTCTGTGTGCTATGTGCTTTGTGTGTGGACATGGGAAGATGGTGTCTGTGTGCTGTGTGTGTGGACATGGGAAGATGCTGTCTGTGTGCTATGTGCTTTGTGTGTGGACATGGGAAGATGCTGTTTTGTGGACGTGGAAAGATGCTGTTTTGTATGGACGTGGAAAGATGCTGTTTTGTGGATGTGGAAAGATGCTGTTTTGTGGACGTGGAAAGATGCTGTTTTGTATGGACATGGAAAGATGCTGTTTTGTGGACGTGGAAAGATGAGGTCTGTGGCTATTTGGGCATACATGGAAAGATGTTGTGTACTGCATGGATGGACACAGAAAGATGTTCAGAGGAGAACCATGACTTGTGGTACCCAGCTTCCAGGTTCCATTTGCTCTTTCTTCTTCAGACAAGCACTGGCATGGAAATGGTGATTCAGTGCAGCAGGAGACCTAGAGATGAAGTCACACATTTGGACATAGTTCTGATCCCTTAGCTGGTCTCTCATGGTAACCCTGAGTGATGGAAACAGTGTGCCTGATGGAATCCCCTCATCAGCATTCCAGCACCGTGATGACTATGCCCATTTCAATCCAGCTCTGGGGCATGCGTCTTATACCACCGCTAGAAACCAGGCTAACTGGTCCCACTACAAACACACCCTATGTAACTCCAGATGGGTCTGCAAGGCTCTGGGTCAGCATCAGCCTAAGAGATGAACTCCCCTGCATGACTCCAAGACTACCCTTGTACTACACAGCATTTCGAGAGTGTGATTCTCTCTAGTCCAAAAGAAGCAACCACTTGTTCCCTCCCGAAGACAGAGAGGCTTCTTTTGTTCCTGCTGGCCCTCCTATTTGCCTTTTCCTCCTTCCCCAAAAGAAGCCACACTCTTCCTCTCCTGTATCAGGACCCTGCTCCTCCACGGACTTCCTTCGCCCTTCAGTCACTCCCGCTTGTAGCTTCTGTTATGGCTGGTACACTTCATGCTGCTTCCCCAGTTGCTAGAAAATGGCTAAAACTACCAGTGTGGCAAAAGCACACAGACAGAAAACAGTGTCAGAGATGGATAGCATTTCTTTTTCTTTTTAAATTTTTTAAAAATTTACTTGTGTTTTGCCTGTATGTATGTTTGTGTGAGGGTGTTGGAACTGGAGTTACAGACAGTTGTGACTTGCCATGTGGGTACTGGAAATTGAACCCAGGTCCTCTGGAAGACCAAACCACTGACCCATCTCTCCAGCCTGAGCATTTCTTCAGGAGGCCTAGCATCACCAGAATCCATCCCACAGAAGAAAAAAAAAGAAGAATGTAAGAACACTTCATAAAATTCCTTAGGACTAAAGGAACTGGGCCATGCAAGGTCTAAAGACAAGGTGGAGAGATGTCTTAGGAGGAGATCTGCCAGGGACTGGACTTCAGGCTTCTGTCAGTCAAACTAGAGCAAAAACAAGCAGCTCCAGCACCCCCCCTCCCCCAGAAATCAATACTCATCAGAGAACAAGCAGATGCCTTAAGTACTGCAGGGGGAAACGTGCTTTAAGATATTTTCAAGAGGGAGGAGTGTGGTGGTTCACCCCCATAATCCCAGCATGTAGGCTGAGGCAGGGGGATCATGGGACATTTGAGGACAGCCTGGACTATACAGTGAGATTCTGAACAGCAACAAAACAAAGAAAAACAACAAAGTAAACATATCATTGAGAAACTACATAATTTACTTTCCATTCTTTCCTGTTTTGGGGTGTGTGTGTGTTAATGTGGATGGAGTCCATCAACACAAGGCAAATCCACAAGAGAGGAGGGAGACATGGGGTTTGGATGTCAGGTCAGGAGGCTGAAAGGACGCTGTGGTGAGAGCATCGGCCTCTGATCTTAGCAAGAGCTGATGCGGAATGTACGGCATGATGGACAGGCTCCCAGGAGAGGCCTCAGCTCAGGCAGGCAGGCCCTACAGCAGCCAGAGCACAACGTGACATGGTTTAGGTCAGTGGTTCTCAACCTTCCCAATGCTGGGACCCTTTAATATAGTTCCTCACGTTGGTGTGACCCCAACCATAAAATGATTTCACTCTGCTTCCTAACTGTAACTTTGCTGTTGAGAACTGGAATACAAATACCTGATCTAACTGCTGTGCAAGTATTGTTCAACCCCGCAAAAGGGTCAGGACCCACAGGTTGAGAACACCTGGTTTAAGTGGTGCTTGGCATGTCAAACGGGCACACCCTCTTGCTCCTTCCTGCTTAGAGCCATGGCTGGCCCAGCCCTGTGGAGTATTGGTGCATTTGCTGAGGTAGACATGTGTGAGCCTACTTGCTGACTTGCAGGCTTCAGTTAACTTAGGGATTAAAGAAAGACGGGGCTTGTGCTATCGTTGTCAGGTAAGTGCAGTGACCCTGCCGAAGCCCTTCAGTTTCATGCCTGCACCACAGCACCTTGGGCTGCCCTCTCCTTGAGCTGCTCCTCCCAGCAGCTCTGCGTGGGGACTGTCAAAGCTGGGCTCCAGGTGGCCTCCAGAGGCAACCAGCGGGCCTGGAGCCCCACAGAGAGCCATGCCTGCGTCCTTAAGTGACCCACAGAGATGAGGAAACAAGGTTGTCGGGCAGAGTCCAGGGTCAGCCATGTAAGCATGCGGAGATCTCAGAGGATGAGACAAGTGCTATGGAAATGCAAACTCTTGCACAACTCTGACCTCTAGCTGCCAGAACTCCGCCCCCCACCCCCCTACCCCCCACTGCCCAACACATACCCAAGATATATAATTTGAATAAGCAAATGAAATCATACTGGACTTAGTGGTGACTGGAAAATGGGGTTGGGCACAATCTGGAAACCAGATTCCACTTATCTGATTGAGCACTGAGCTGGGATGTTCAGAACCTTCAGGAAGAGTTGGGGCAGAAGACACACATTGGCTTGTTCTGTATGTGGGCTTGCCATGAGGCTCCTGTAGGAGGAAACCTAGAATGGCCTTGGACCACAGGGTAGTCAGTCTCTCACTGTGAGCAGCTACCAACCAGGCACCCCAGGATCCCAAGGAGGAGCAAACAACACACTCTAGTCTCCTGGACATGCACTTGCCACAGACAGCAGGTGGAGGGCGAACTTCTAACCTGAGGTCAAGTGCTAGCACTCAGTCTGGCCTCAGAGGCATCCCTCTGTGGGCATTGAGTCAGAAGGAAGAAGAAGGCTTTGCAGGTGGCCCCACAAAGAACCCATCCTAAGGGTGTGTGTGTGACCCCTTAACCTTCTGCACCTTCATCTGAGAAGAGCTGCCTCCTTGGGCTGCTCCGGCTTCACAGGAGGTGGGTTATGGAGTTAGCAGAAGTAGGCTGCCTCCTCATCAAGTAACAAGTAATTAGTCGATAAAAAAATAACTATATTTAGTGATTTGTTGTTTTTTGTTTTTTTAAAGGTGGGTCCCTGAAGAAATTTTTGGCTTTCTGTTTAGGACTCACATGGAGAGCCTATTAAACATGCAGTGGCTGGGGTGAGGAGATTGCTCAGTCAAAAAAAATGCTTGCCTTGCAAGTATAAGTCTGATCCTCAGAGTCCAAGTCAAAACAAACAAACAAACAAACAAAAAACAGAACAAAAAAGCCAGGTGGATCCCTGGGGCTGGCCAGCCGAGCCTGCTTGTTGTGAATTACAAGTCAGTGAGAGACACCATCTCAAAACAGAAAAGGTGGATGGCATCTATTGGATGTCACCTAAGGCTGCCCTCTGCCTTCCACATATACACATAACTGCACACACACACACACACACACACACACACACACACACACACACACACACACTGTGACGGTAGAGATAATAGAATCCAAGTGTTTGACAGAACCTGAATTTTATATAAGCTCTTTACATGACTCTGATACATAGCCAGACTCTGAGACCACTGGGTAAACTGCCCAAAGTCCAACCCAGTTCTCACGGCACATGATTCCACCCGTATGTTTACCAAGCTCTCATGACCAACTCAGTGATGATGCCCTAGAACTGAACCAGGGGCTGGCAGGCCAGGCAGGGCATACACTCTAGTCTGGCCATGAGCCTGAACACTGAAATTTTCATTTTGTTTCTTCCAAATTACCCTTCCACTCCGTAAACCAGCTGAAGGGACACATGGCATCAGCGATCATTCTGACACTCACCACACCACCAGGTGTCAGGGCTCGAGGGGACAGTGTCACACCAGGTCTGTCAGACCCCAAAGGTCTAACCACGATTACCTTGGCATCTTAAAAGGAAGATAAGTGGCCAAGGTCTACCAAGGAGAAAGGGGCGGCTGGCATTTTGCTCTTGTGGATAAGGATAAGGAGAGTCCAGTGGGACACGTCAAGCCATCTTATCTATCATCAAGTGTACAGAGGCGAGGCTGCTCCACAGGGCCAATAGTTGTGACTTCCTGTAGCTAGCCCTGCTGGCATGCAGGCCTGACAGCAGCGGGTCAGCATGAATGGAAAGAATGACACTGTGTCCTTCTACCTTCCTGAGGCCTGGCTGATATGGAAACTGGCTGGCCTGTGGAGATGGAAAGTATGAATCCATTCTTGCTTAGGGCTGAGTGACGGGATGAACAGTCAGCCTGGGGCCCTTGCTAAAATATCACTGCAGCTCACTTTGCTGGCTGGGATCCAGTCATGTCCTTCCTTGGGCTCATGGGACCTGAGGAAGTGCTCACAAAAGTGGCAGGGACAGGCTCCTTGGAACTGGAGTTGCGGGTGGGGTGGGGGGGGGTAGCGGTGTGGTGGCTGCAGGTGTAAACACCCACAAAGCACCCGGCAGGCAGGCAGCGGGCGGCACATACTCTTCTTCCTGATCCCCACCCAGGTGCTCGGCTCAGGGATCTTCAGAGCTCTGTAGTGTTTATCCCACTCTATGGATGAGAGAATGGCAGGCAGGCTCAAGATTGCACAAAGCAGGGAGACTCCAGAACCTGCCTATCTATGGCCCGCTCACCCCTCTTACATGCACACTGGGGACCCAGCAAAGCACCAGGAGTCAGATTCTGCAGGGGATGCCTATAATGGGGCTGGGGGGAGAAGGGAGAATAGTTTCCATCTAAACTGTTGAAAGTGTCCTGCAGAGAAGGCCAGGAGAGCCAGGGAAAACTAGAACTCCCGGCTGGAAGAGAGAAGATGGGAAGTCAGCTTTCCTCAAACAGCACCTGAAGTTGTCCCCCCACCCCCCAGGGCAGACATTCCTGAGTGAGGAAGTGGTGGAGTGACCGCAGAGAGGGCCAGCAGGAGGAACGGACAAGAGATTCCCCAGCTTCTAACTCTGCTCTCCACTGACCAAACTGGCGAGGGACATCAACTCTAAACATAGGTAGCTGTCACTCCCAGAGATCAATGCCATTACTCTAAGGAAACAAACAAACAAACACAAAACAAGCAAGCCAAAACACGGGCCAGGAAAAGTCCGGGTCACAATGAGAATAGTGACGTGACCAGACTTACAGTTGAGTGACCGTGACCCTCCAGCTAGGAATCCCTTATCAAACCGCAGGGCTCATCGGTAAGTCAGACACTTAGCTTTGCAGGCAGTTTTTCCTGGGTGTGTCCTGAGTATGAGGCAAGGACCCCACAGGCTCTTCCCAGCTCAGGGCTGGGCTGAGCCTCAGGAGAGGGCTCTGTGCTCTCAGCCTTTGACACCCCGGATGCACTGAAGCCACAAGAGGACATTTATCAGTGTGACATTCATTCAAGAATCAGGTGCTGTCTTAGGGACTGGGTGCTTAGAGGTCAAAAGACAACTTCCTGGGCACAGTTGACATTTAGTGATGGTGTTATGAGCTGTCAAGAGGTGATCTGGCCACAGGACAGCTAAGAAGATCAAAGTGGAGGCCAGTGTGCTGCTGGGGAGGGGCCTGGGATGTGTTGGGGACCCAGAAGTGGTCTGTGAGGAGGAAGAATGGTCTAGGAATTCCAGGTAGTACCCACTACACTGGAGCAACAGCAGGAGGGCAGAATGGTCCTTACCATGCTAGAAGCAGAGCTGAGGAGGATCTGGAAGGGCAACACAGCCAGTTCAGACAACGTTCATGAAAGTTCCATGGCGTGTAGAGCATGTCCTGAATGTGCTGGAGAAGTCCCAACATGACTAGCCAGATGTGGCTGATGTTTAAGGGCACAACTGGCTTCTATGGGGACAGCACTTCAGGGAGGAGAGGTGACAATCAGGAGGCTGTGTGTGGCTCAGAGGTGGAGAGGAGCTGGAGAGGTGGCTCAGTGGTTAAGAGCACTTGTTTTTTTGCAGAGGACCCAGGTTCAATTCCCAACACCCATAGCTCTCAACTGCCTATAACTCCAGTTTCAGGGAATCTGATGACCTCTTCTGGCTTCCCTAGGCACTAGACAAACAGGTACATGTAGGCAAAACATTCACACACATAAATAAAACAAATATATTTTTAAAAAAGATGTTGAGGCTGTTGGGGCTGGAAATAACTCAGTGGTTAAAGGCGTGTACTGCTCTTACTGAGGACCCAAGCTCCCAGCACTCACATTGAGCAGCTCACAGCCTCCATAACAGCTCTAGAGGATCTGATGCCCTCTTCTGGCTTCTGTGGGCAACTGCACTCACATGCACACCCCCCACCCCCACCCCCGCAATATACACACATGCACATGTTTTTAGAATAAAATTTAAGTTAAAAAAGAAAAAAGCAGCTATGCCCACGCAGGCAGGGAATGTGGAAATCCTCAGACGCGTAGCATTTCATATGAAGCTGTGTGAGGGTATGGAGAAGGAGTGCATTCAGGACATAAGACTGCCAATAAAGTCCTGCAGGTATTCTGGTTTTCCCCTGGACAGCTCAGGTCACCATCACAGTTGAGTTGAATCCTGTCTCTCTGTTCCCAATTACAGCTCGACTCAGGCAAGGTCATCCTCAGGCCTCAGGTTTGAACACCTGGTCCCCAGCTGCTAGCACTGTTGGGGGAAGTTGTGGGACAGGTGGCCTTGCTAGAACCTGTGCATCCCTGGGGGTCGGCCTGGAGGCAACAGTCATTTCCCATTCTAGCCAGAGCTTTCTGCTCTCTGACCTGCTGAGATCTGAGAAACCACTGCCACGTTTCTGCCACCACAGACGAGCCCACCTCTACCACCACTCCTTCCTTGCCATGTGGACTGTGTCCCCTGAAACCCTGAGCCAGAATGAATCCTCATCCCCTAGGCTGTGGCTCTGGGTACTGTGTTAGAGTGATGGACAAGCAGCTCCCTCCGACCCTGCACTCCAGCCCTCACTGCCAGGGCAGTAGACAGAGCGTCTGTAGTCTTATCAGGGGCAGGTTAACACGGGGTCGTTAAGTGGGTCTCCATTCAACCTGTTATCTCCACAAGACAGAAAAGGCTGGGGTACACAAAGGTCACTAGAAATGTGTGTGCACAGATGGACGGCCTGTGAGGATGCAGCGAGCAGAAAGCAGCCTGTGACACAGCCAGCAGAGAGGCCTCAAGAAAAACCAACCGGCCCATGCCTTGATCTCAGACTTCCAGCCTCCCAAATAAAGAGAAGGTTCTGCTGTTTAAGCCACCAGTCTCTGGCTAGTGATCTGTCTACAGGTTGATTTATAACTTAAAGATCACATGGCCAAAGCAGCCACTGCAGAGCCCTGAAGTCTATGCGTTCACAAAGTGTCCCATCCTGCTTGAAGCACGCACACACACACACACACACACACACACACACACACACACACACGGGTGTTCACACAGAAGCAGGGGCATGGGGCGTGGCAATCAGAATAACAAAGTCTAACTGAGAGCTTCACTTGGGTGTACACTTCAGCTCCCTTGGGGCAGCCTCCTGGTGGCCCTGCTGCCACACAGCATGGTTGCTGCAGCCTCCATCTGACCCCTGAGGACAAGGCTGGCCAAGACAACTTGAAAAGACACTAGAAGGTCCCAGGACACTCTGTCATGATGCAGCAATTTATTGCACTTAAACCTTTTACCAGATTTTAGAGGTATAAGTCTCACCCCGTACTTACGTTATCTCTGAGAATACCTCCCCCTGACCCCCAGAAGACATTCAGGAGCTCAGCTACGTCAGAGATCCCAGAGCATCTCATTTCCTGTGGATCCACCAAATACCCACACAGCAAAATGACGAAAAAAATCAGCCTTCAAGCACCACCAGAGTTCTTCTGAGTGTTCTGACCAACTCCGAGGAAACCGGCACTCTAATGGTTAACACAGTGCCCATAGTAAGACCAAGACTTATAATACACTTCGTTCTTGTAAATGGTGTCTCGGACATTGCTGGGTGAGTGGTGTAAGGAGGAAGAGTGGGGTGATGCAGAGGGGATCAGTCAGAGAAAGAAAATAACCAAACACCATCACTCCTGAACACCGACTTCCTTGGCCAGGTGTCTCCAGAGTACTGCAGAAGCGTGCACTTGCTTGCCCTGGGCAGCCTGGGGATTAGCCTGCACCACACATGCTTTCCCTGCTGAGCCCAACCCTACCAAATAGCTTCATCTCAGAGAACGGCCCGGGGACCAAAATCAATCCCAAGTGAGAGTCACGCTATGGAATGTCGTATTATTTTATACATACTGTACACACTCTAAGTCACTTAAAAGTTATTCTTGTCTAAAATACTTGTTTCTTAAAAAGGAAAACCAGTGAAGATGTTTAAGAGCTTAGTTTCCAATGATCACCAAGGCTTTACCTGTGTCCTTTTGGCTCAGTCTAGTGGTTATTTACCCCAGCCTCCTATGAAGTCTTTGCAGGCTCCACTCTTCATACCAACGGGAGAAAATGTAGATGCATGTTTGTTCATTGGCTAGAAGAGCTAACGAGAGACGACAGAGACACTGGGTTCACATGCACACCTGTGTTAGACCAGACACATCGCCTGTGCAGAGCCACGCAAACAGAAAAACTCCATCTTAACAGTCAGGTTACTGCAGGGGGAAAGAAGTAATTTCCAAAACTACTTCAAAGGAAGTACAGTCACAGAGACCACGGGAAACAAACAGGGACACATGTGGAATAAAAGGCGAAAGTGACAGGCAGCCAGCCACCAGTCAGGGGAGACCCAGGACAGCTGTGTGCACATGGTGCAGACAGGCTCAAAGCCAAGCATTCCTAGCAAAAAAGAGGTGCAGCAGCTCAGCCTGAACACCTCCATGCCCTGCAAAGGCCACAGTTAGGTGTGGCTCTGCTGGGAGCTGTTGGACCCAGACTGCTCTCCTTAGGTTGCTTTCTGGCCCTGAGTTGAATGGTTCTGCTCTACTGTATACTCACCCTCACTGCCATTAGCGCTCTCCTGGAGAGAGAACAGCAGGTCAGCCTGACCACCAACGGGGCTGCTGAGACTCGGAGATGGAAATGAACCTTTCTTCCTACAAGGTGAGTACTGCAGGTGTTCTGTCGTGGCAACAGAAAGCTAAGAGAGACACATCTGATAATGAAAACCCAAAGGGTCATTTTTTGCCAATTCCAGTCGGCATGTACATGATGAATCTATAGCTTCAAGACCACGCAAAGCAAAAGCGGGCAGAACAGAAGGAGAATAAGCAAAATTCAAATCATGGCTAGGAGTCTGAACACGCTTCTCTCCACATGGGAACCCCACCTCCTGTCCACCCTCAGACGGACGTTGCCATCGCTAGCCGTGCTGGTTCTCAGGTCTGCGGACTCTCGTGGAATGCCACCACACCTGTCTGGGTCTCCTGCTGGCAGGTGGCAGGCTGTGAGACACAGCCGCACAGGTGTATCTCCACAGGACAGCTCCAGCTCCACATCTCCATGGCTGTTCTCTGGAGAACCCCGATCCAAGGTGCAGATGATTAACTTCTCTTTAGTCTCGCACGCTGCCCTGTGTTTACTGCCTTCTGCTCACACCAGCACTACAGCTGGTTCACACCCGTGTTGTTCTGCCACAGGCCAATCACTCCCTCTGCTTGCCTCTTCCACATCCCTCAGACTGCAGTTGAAAAGTCACCTTCTCATGTACTTTATCCTCGGCAATAATCACGCGTAACTAATATATTCTGAAATAGCATCTGACGCTCACGAAAATGCACATTTTGCTTTGTGCTTCTGTGAGTGGGCCTGCAGCCAGAATGAATGCAGAAATACCTGTTGAATGAGTTAGGGGATCTGTGGTGCAAAGTCTCACACTCTGATGCAGAAGACGGCAAAGGCCGGGCAGCGACAAGAACAGCCGGCTCCGAATCCCTTTCTAAACTGCATCTCTGTGAGTGCGTGCTGTCTCCACGTCCACCCCAGCATGCAGCAGCGGTGGCACCTTCCCAGGCTCTGATCCCATGCCACTGAGCACTGCCCATTGCGTCCCATTGGAGCCTGGTCTGTCATACCCTTGATGGTCCCTGAGTGCAAGGCGCTGTGAAGGAAGGTTATGAGAGGACTAGAAGATTGTCTGCCCTGTGCAATCGTTCCCTCAGGATCTGTAAGGAAATGGTTCCAGGATCCAAACCTCAGACACTGAGGTTCCTTATGTTCAACGTTGTAGCATCTGACAATAATCTATGCACATCCTCCTGAATGCTCTACGTGCCCACGATGGGAACGTGACTTTTCAGCGAGGCAGACAGTCCCACTACCCTGATGGTGGCACTAGCCACATGCCCACATTTCCTTGGCCCTGCCATGGATGATGCTAAAAATAAAATAAAATAAGGCTCGGTATGTCCGGGTCTGGACTGCTGGTGAGCTGGGTTCAGGCAGAGGAGGCAAAGTCCCCGTTCCCAATTCAAGGCCTAGCTGGAAGTTGTTAATACTAAAATGGGACAGAATGTACCAGCACATCTGGGCCCAACCCCTGACCTCCTCTCCTCTGGGAATATCCTTGCCACTATCCCATGTCAAGATCCAATGTGTTCTCAGTAAGGAATCATTTACTACCTAGCCACAGGTTCAACCATCTGTACCTGTGTCTTCCAATTCCGGGGGAATAAAAGCACACTTTCTGGCTGAGGTCATCTCCCCTCTGCCCAGGTTTTCCTGTGTAATGTCCCTACTGTGCCCCAGTGGCTGCCTCTGAGATATCAATCTATAATTATAGAAAAGCCTCGTCTCGGGAGGCTGTGGCCCTAGGTCCATGGGAAGGGAACATGCATAGACTGTTCTGCTACTCACCATGTTCCTGGCACTGACAAAGAATGCTTGCATGCTCCTCCCCGAGACAAGCTCAACCCTGCCCTGCTACATGTCTACAAAAATCTGTCCCAACTTTCTATAGCTGATGGTCTGTCTCTACCTTGCTCGGTCCCCAAAACTCATTACAGCATGATCTCTGAGAAACCTGACCAGAGGGAGGCACAGCAGGGACACACTCACATTTTCTGGTCAAAATGCCAAGTACTGGTAAGTTCAAGCGCTTCGGCACATTGCTGGCTGCCTCACCCAACTGCCACCTGTTGACAGTGCCTGTAACTGCCAGGTCAGGGTGTCCCTGTAGGACTCTGCCAACACACTGGCTGGGTCATCTCGAGCCTCAGTCTTCCATCTGGGGCATTGGGAAGCACTGTTAGGCAAGGCACATGCATGTTCCACTTTCCCATCATTAACAGTGGCACTCAGCAGCCCGGTCTGACTGAGGTGGACGATCTGCAGGAGACAAGAGTGACCTCCTGTGTCACAGGATGGCTTGGCCACCAGACCCAATGCTGCAGGGAGTCCAGAGAGGGCACTAGGCTTAGCAAACAGATGGAAGCTGTCTAGAACGCTCAGCCAGATCCCATCTGCCCTCAGGACAGGGGGTTCAGCCAGACAAATGGTTCATGCCCCAGGGTGACCAATGCTCCGGCCAGACCAGAGTCCCACAGTAAACAGGAGAGCAGGCTAGTGTTCACTCACTCAGAAATTCTGGAACTGGAAGCGAGGGAATGGACTCTGGAATTGGAATGGATGGAGGGTGCTCTTACATGTTTATACAGCATCGTGGGCCAGTGAGAAGATTCTGAGCTGCTGTGAAAGAGAAAGGGGACAGAGATGTTCCCTACAGACTGATGACTTTAGAGGGATGTCTCTCCTGGCCCTTGGATCAGAGGTGGGCCTCCTAAAATGAACAAACAGAAGCTGAACAGATGAAGGCTCTGAATTGCCACCCACAAGAGGCAGCAGAGCCGCAAGCAAACACGTGGGAAGAGAATAATCTTGTAGCCTGAGAAAAATAGTGCTTTGTGCAGCAAAGGGGAGCGTGTGGGCCCCTAAAGTGTAATGTGGGGGTGTCTCAGTTTCTTCTCCTGTGATACGACACCAAGGAGAGCAACTGAAGGGACTCAGAGATCCGGTACCATCCAACCCGGGGTTGGACAATGAATGGCTTGGCACTGCTCGACGGACGCATTCCCCAGGCCTCAGTGTCCTCACAGGAAATGGGTGTCCCAGGGGTGCTGGGGGCCAGACACAGGCCAGGCCAGGGCAGACAGGCAGCAAGGGGTGGTAAGAACACAGACTCTGACATAAGACGACAATGGGGGTTCATAGCTAACGCCCCCCAACACACAACTTGGCTGTGCAACACCAGACAAGTGACCCTAGTTCCAGAGGCCTGGACCACTGCACCCAGAGAACTGGGGAGAGCTCAGAGAGCATGCTGGGAGGCAGGAAACAAAAAGGGTCATCTAAGAGAAAGGAAAAAATAACCGAATGCTGAAGCCTTTCTTGCCTCAAGGCTCTTCCCTGATCATGAAAACAAAATTGAGCAAGAGCTGCGGAAAGACTGGACTCCAGCTGTGAGAGGCCTTTTGCCAACACCAGCCCTGCCAAGGGTGCGCTCAGCTCACTGATTCAGCTCGGATCCCCGTGTCGGGGAAGTGGGTCCCAGAGCTGGGCTCTGCAGGTGGCTGCCGTTATCCAAGCCCCTGCTGAAGTTGCTGCTGAGAAGGGAGACCAGGTCCCTGTCACACCCAAAGAGCTGACGTCTTAACTGGCCACAGGTACAACATCGCTGGGATGAAATACCCGAGCACGCCAGCTGATAAAGTGAGAGGTTTATTTTGGCGCATGGGTTCAGAGGGTCAGTTCACGGGGCATCATGAGGAAGGGCACAGTGAAGGAGAGCTGCTCACCATATGGAAGCCAGGAAGGGACGAGTACGTGAATACACCAGGAGGCGGGGACAAAGTTCATCTTTTCAGGGCACACCCTCACTGACCGATTTCCTCCAACTACCTCATCTCAAAACAAACAAACAAACAAAACACTGAGTGATGAATTCTCAATAACAACCAAGGCGTTAACACGTGTGCTTTTGGGGATATTTCATCTAAAATATAAATTCCCTGCCAGACAGTGGGCAAGCCAGGGTCCCCAGAGCCCACTGTTAGGGGCAACGGAACTGGTGGAGACTCATGAGACCACACTACTGCCCCCTCTCTCTACCTTCAGATCCAAGGTGGCCCTCTTATTCACCAGGTGGATTGGATGGCGGAAGGGGAAGATGAGATGTGTGGGCAAGGCCTTGGCATCTTCATTCCTGAGGGTCCTGCACTGACGGCAGTCTCAGCCACTTTCCAGAAACGCTCCTTCCTGCTTTTGACCCCAGGTCTTATTATGCAGCCCAGGACGGTCTTTACCTCGCTGCCCTTCCCGCCTCCTGCCCGAGAGCTAAGGTTATGAGCACACACCACCATGCCTGGCTTTGCACTCTACCCCATCACCACAGACTCACGGAGGCCGGTGTACGCAGCAGATGCTTGCTGCCATAGGATGAACTCATAGATTTGGAGCAGAAGGGCCCAGGAGGCAGATTACCACTGCAGAACACACAGGGGCCTTCGGATAAAGGACAGCCAGGTGCAGGACCCGAGCCACAGTTACTGGCCTTATTGCAGGACAAGAGTGAGGTGACTGAAGCCAAAAATTCAATACTTACACAAACACTGGGCCCCCAGACTCGGGGCAGATGCCAGCGCAGTGTGGGTCTATTTACTGTGCTGTTTGCTGGTGTGCAAGCACAGGGCCAGGGTTAGCATTTACAGAGTGGAAGAGGGAGGTGGGGGCAGAGGGGCGGGGTGGGGACACTCACGACCAAGAATAAGAGGCCTAGACTTCCAGGTTGGATTTAGTGATGAATTTGCTGTGTGCTTTGAGACCAGTCTCAACCTCTCTGGGTGACACATGTCAATTGCAATGAAAATGAACTTGCCTTAAAATGAATTTCAGTTCCTCCCAGAAGCACCAGCTACAAGTGCTCAGTGCAATGTGCCAACTCAGAATAAAGTGCATTAAAATTTAATAGAATTCCAAGGCTGGCCCCCAGTCCCAAATGGCACACTCCAAACTCTAGTAGCCATTTCTGGCTCACGGTTCCTGCCCTGGACCACACAGAACATTACTCTCTGGATGCACAGAGTTCCACTGGGTAGCTCAAGTCTGCAGTCGAGGACACGAAGTTCATAGAACATTCTGGAGGCACTTTTTAAGGAGTGCATGACCTACACACAGTCCTGGGGAAGAAGCCCACAAATATTTTCAGCCCGCAGAAGGTCTACAGCAGGAGAGTGTTCAGCAGCGTGGCTGAGTGAGCTGAACCACCACACAGTGTGCCACAGTTTGGTCCATGAGCAAACACTGGTATGTTTCTGTAAAGCAGGGCATCCACCTGCCACATCTGTAATTTAATGCTGAGGTATGATCTGCACAGGAGACCAAAACATGTATAGTATAGATGTAACAATCAACCAGCAGCTGAGCACCCTGGGTCTGGAACTGAAGTCTGACGGCCCTCATCCAAAGCCTTTAGAACGCCGACCCGGCACAAGTGGAAGCTTCGACAGTGGACTGAAGGGTTGGCATGGAGACACGGATACAATAAAAACGTTCTATAAAGCTGCTCTCGGGCCATGTGTGTGATGACGTACACAAAGCAGGAATGCCTCCTGTTTAGACCGGAGCCCTGGCCACCAGGTATCATGCTGGAGGGACTTGAGAAACAGCAGGAGCCTTTGGGACGAGGGCTGGGTTACAGCGTCTAGACAGAGACAGATACTTCCCTTATGGAAAAGTACAATTAGGGTAGCAGTGAGTTCTCACTTTATGCTTTTTACTACGTTTATTTAGTTAGTGTGTATGTGTATATGTGTGTGTGTCTAAGTGCGTGTGTGGAGGTGAGAGGACAAGGTGCTGATATAGGTTCTGTCTTTCTACCATGTGGGCTCTGGGCATTGAACTCAAGTCATCGGGCTTGGTGGCAAGCACCCTTACCCACTGAGTCATCTCCCTGGCCCAGCTCTTCTTTGATTACATTCATGTAGGTGACAGAGGATGAACAGGTGACGAAGAAGGACAATGGGAGAGAATCAGTCCTAACATAATGCTAAACTAGTCCGTAGTCACAAAATCAGGACAAAGCTGGTTCAGATATCGGACAATGAGATTATCGGGGGTTCTGATAGAGGCATATATAAATGCCATTGAGGCTGCATTTCAAATGTGTAAGGGGCCTGCGTAGTAGGCAGCACAGGAGCACGTCACCAGTAACATGCAAACACTAACTCCCTTCCTGCAGCAAAGGAGAAAAGAGGCACTTGAGAACACAAATTTAAACCCAGCAGCTGGGAGGCAGAGGCAGAAGGATCTCTGTGAGTTTGAGGCCAGCCTGGTCTACACAGTGAGTTCCAGGACAGCCAGGGCTACACAGAGAAACCCTGTCTCCAAAACCCAAAACCCAAACCAAAACCAGAGCACTAGAAGAAAACACTCCCTGATGTACGTGATGAGGAGGCAGTGCTGCATGGGAACTACAAATGGGAAGAAGAAAAGGTTCTGTGAGGCCGCCGCCCCCACCCCAGTTAGAGAGAGTATCTATCTGCAAGATGAATGAGAAGGCGCCAGTTTTCTTAATGTGTGTAAACAAATAAACAGCCCTCTGCATGAATTCTTAGCCACAGGCCAAAAAAATCACCGGAAAAACAGTAAACGACCTAAGTTATTCCCAGAGACGACGCAGCAAATGACCAAGGAGCCTGCTAGGATGGATGAGCCTGTTCCTAACTAGGGACAGGTTACTTAAAACAAGGAGGTGCTCTTCCATCTGTCAAAGACCCAGATTGGCCAGGGACAGGACTGCAGAGGCCTGGTGGCAATGTAAGCACAGCCATACGGTAATACGATGGAGCGTAAGCTGGCAGAGGCTGTTAACTAGTCATCTACACCTCCTGCCTCAGAGATGTATTGACACACCTAAACAGACATATGTGAGAGACACTGAACACAACAGTTTGGAGTATGAAAAAGTTCCCCAATGCTCGTCAGTGGACAGGGCTTGTCTAAGACGGTTGTGTCACAGTGGAAACTCGGGCAGCCAAAGGAATGCAGAGTCCAGGCCCTCCACTCGGAGAGGCAAGCTAGACAGGCTTGACACAGTCAGGACTCTACAGCCCGTAAACACAGCCCATGGTGCGCATCATCCGCTTATCTCTACCTACCAGACTCTTAAACATGTATGCAAAACAGCACATGACATGTCCCAGACGCCACCTCTGAGGAAGGGGGTGAGAGAAGACAAACCCTTGTATTTCCTTCTTCTGACTACTTTTGACTGACAATTACCCTTTGACTCACAGAGCAATCTAAACACATGTAATCATCTGTGGCTGGTACTTAGCACACAGTGTGGAAGAGTTGGCCTCCAGACATCCCACCCTAGTGCTACCAATCAGCTTTGCAGCCAGCAGGGTGCAGAACTAACAGCTGGTAGGTAGCTGTCGGCTGAACTCGGATTAGCTGTGCTCTCTGGCTTCAAGGAGATGAACAAATCACGGGGACCCCAAGAACTGAGTATGGATCACATGACGCCAAAGGCCCTCCCTCTTTCCTTCAGCCTCTCCAGGAGCCTCTGTGATACAGACATCTTGCAGTGATGACTAGGGCCAGGCTGTTAGGTGGCATGGTGCTGCAGGGGTGAGGATGGCGTTTACAGGACTGCCTCATTTAATCAAAGTGCAGCAGGGCCTTGACAGTTATGAAGCCAGCATGCACTGATGATGGTGGGTCACCTTCCCTGGCAGAGCCTCCTGCAAACCAGGGCAGCATTCGGAGATAAAAAGATCTGCTGCTTTGGCCTTCTGAGGACTAGAGGTGGTAAAGGATGGCCAGCCATAGCGGATCGGGAGCTGGAGGCTGGCAGGGGAGGTGGGGAGACAGTGGAGGGGAGGAAGTTCTGAAGAGGTATTCATCTCCTAAAGGGAAAGAGAGGGGAGGAAAGAAGTGGGGGGCGAGAAGAAAGGAGCAAAGCAGAGGGGGACTCCACAAGCATTAGCATGTGCTTTCCAATTAGAAGTTTGTTTTCAAATTGTGCAGGGGCACAAGGACTTGTTATCTGCAGCACTTACTGATGGGCACACCACAGTTCTCTGCACCTTGTTGTTGTTGTTGTTGTTTTAATGTGCTTTAGTGCCTAAGTTGCTATCGACTTTGGGGCAAAGTTCATTTCATGCTAAGTAGCCTATTAACACAGTTCTGCTGGGTGGTGGCAGCACACACCTTTAATCCCAGCACTCCGGAGGCAGAGGCTGGAGGACCTCTGAGTGCAAGGCCAGCCTGGTCTACAGAGCAAGTTCCAGGATGACGAGGGCTATACAGAGAAACCCTGTCTTGAAAACCAAACCAAACCAAAATAAAACAAAATACATCGAAGTTCCAAAACTGCAATGTATTCTAGGTATTTACGAGTGACATGTGATTCTAGACTGTGCATCATACTACAGTATTCTGGGTGTTTGGAAACATGTAGAAAACACACACACACACACACACACACACACACACACACACACACACACACACACACACACACCCTCCTCCCCTCCCCTAGGAAAATAAGGGTTACCATTTCATGGACTTGAAACTTGCTGGGTGCAGTGGGACAGTTTTCAATCCCAGCTTTCAGGAAGCAGTGGCAGGCAGACATCTGTGAGTTCAAGACCAGCCTGATCTAAGTAGCAAGTTTCAGATCAGCCAGGGCCACATAGTAAGATCCTAGCTCCAGGGGGAAAGTGTTATTTTCATTTTTATGGTGGTCTCACCCCCACTACTCCACAAAAACTTATGAAATGCCTTCAAGTGACAAGACCAGCCATCTTTGTGTCTCTACTAATTATACTAAAACTCTGACCCATGCCACACGTCTGCTGTGCGTCTGGCATTGTTCCCCGAGCTCTACTGGCCCCTTTCATCCTCAGTAGTCTCCTGAGGAGACTGCCACAGAGCAGTTAGGTTGCCCCCACAAGTGACGCTGCCAGCAGTTGGTGACAGGGCTTAGGATTCCAACTGACTTGACTCAGGACTTAGCCTCTTCTTTCCGCGTGGTGTAGCCCTTGAGATGGCAGCTCTGGCCGGGGAAGGGACTCATGCACAAGGAAGGCCGGGTTCCACCGTGTGTGGTTATGTACACCTTTGTCACATTCCTGCTCTCGTGAGGACTCACCAGGTAAATAATATGCAGCAAGAAGCTCTGCACGTGGGAGAGCCTGCCGAGGTAATCTTGCCACTAGTTAGTTAGTAGGGGAAACGAAGGACCAGAAAATGAAGCAGGAAACAGACATCCAATGGTGAAAATATGGAACCGCATGGAGCCAGGGGGACGTAGTCCCTGGAGCACAGTGAGGGCCCTGATGGCAACAGGGTCAGTATCGGCCAAGTGGTTCCTATCTTCTACGTGATCGTAAATGCCACCATGACAGTTCTTGTGCCCAGTATCCATCCCAGCGGCTTTCTCACCAGATCCCGGTCGAGCCTCCTTAACCTGAGGATCTGAGATGCCTTCATTGCATTTTTTTAAGGCTATTCAACTGGTAAAGCTATGCAAACATCCCCAAGTTACAAAAGTTCCCAACTGGGCAAGAGACACTCTCCCCGTGCATGAGGGGACTGCCTGGGATCCCAGGTGCCACTCCCTGCCCAGCAGCTGCAGTTTCGTTCCCAGCCACATGTGCCCTGCTGTCCTCTGCACTAAGTGCAGAGCTCACTGCCCAACACACAGGCCTCTACCACAGCCCACCTAACTCCACATTCATTCCGAAGGCTCCATCTTGGATTTTCTAGGAAGCCACACACCTGAACCATGGCCCAGAATCACTTTGCAGCAGCCATCTGCAGGGGTGAAGGGCAGTCCCGTGATGGGCTCTGGTGGTTAGGAGCTGTCAAGTTTTACAGAGCACTGGCAATGCTTACCCGGGAACCACAGGGCAGGGAGCATGAAGGAGGCTGAACCCAACCCTGCCGCCCAGAATCTCAGCTCCAGTCCGGGAGGATGTCCCATGTGAGTGAGCAGGTCTGAGCACACGGCTCTGGTGACCCATCTGTGGGCATTAGCTTTCCCTTTTTAAAGTAATCAAGTTCGCAACGCTGCTCAGAATGCCCTAATGTTTCTCAAATAGTGGGTATTTTCATGAGTGAGTTCTCTGATATTTTATTGTGGTGGTCATGGTGCTGGCATGGAACCCAGTTCACCCATGTCAGGCAAGTGCCCTACCATAGAGCTACACCCAGTCCTAGTTATTTATTCTGATGGTTTATTCGTATTATTAAAAGTCAAGTCTTTGGAAAGAGATTTCATAGCCTGTGCCAGGGCACAGCTGGAGCAGGAGGGTCATTCCATTAGGAGGGCCCCCTTCAGGCAGACTGCTCTCCCACTTCAGGGGCCAGCCATGGCCGCCCACAGGGAGGGCAGCAGCAGGGAGCGGCTTCCTGCTTGCTTAGTTCCTGCTAGAGATGGGATGGTGTCTCTCCCCCTTTAAGCTGAAATTACAAACTTGTCTTTGCAGCTCTGGGCATGACTGCTTGTCCCCTTCCTTTAGAGAAAGGTGTGCTTGAACAGTCTTAAGCCAACCAGTGGATCCACAGAGAAGTCAGGGGAAGTTACCCCCTCTGGTGGTGACCACTGACCAACACAGGTACAAATCTTCGCAGGCAGGGGCTCCTTGCTCTTTGGCAGACCCTTAACAGTGGCTTGGGGACAGCCTGCTTGGGCTGGCTCCCAGTGCCCTCCCTGTTGCCTGGGTTCTCTGAGCTCATTCATGTGGAATAGGAAAGGAGAAGTCTCTATGGACCCAGAATTGACGAAAGCTGCCCACCCTAGCAGGCTGACAATGGAGAGTTGCATTCAGTTCCAGATCTGTCCACATCTGGGGAACACTCTTGAGCCCATACCATTACTCACCGGGGTCTCAGTTATTCACCAGACAAATGCAAGGTGGGGTTCACAGGCCACCTCTTCCCATGGGTTTTGAGAGCGCCAGAATCAAACCTCCAGGAACTGTGAGATTCTACGATGCCTACTATTTTTATAAAGAGAAGTCACCTTTGTCTTGAAAATGAGCAAATAACAGTATCTCCCTTAGAAGGTCATAAGAAAGACTGGAAAGGGTGCCACTCATACAGAGTTGGTACAAGTAATAAAATGCTAAATCGATGTACTTAAAGTTAGTTTTGGAATTACTGATTTTATAATTTACCATCCCAAATGGAAAGGTGTGTTACTGAAAATACCCCTAGCCCAGAGTGGTGGCATGCACCTGCAGTCTCATTACTTAGAAGGCTGAAGCTAGGGGGTTGTCCAGGGCCAGGAATTCCAGGGGCAGTCTGGCCAACATAGTGAGACTTCATCTCTCTCTCTCTCTCTCTCTCTCTCTCTCTCTCTCTCTCTCTCTCTCTCTCTCACACACACACACACACACACACACACACACACACACACACACACACAAAAGAGGAGGAAGAGGAAGAGGAGGAAGAGAAGAAGGAGGAGGAGGAGGAGGAGGAGGAGGAGGAGGAGGAGAACTAATTTCCACAGGCAGTAAGCATATGTCAGGTGGATGGATAGCTACTAGCCATCCTCTCGATAAGGTAAACCCACCGTGACATTTGGAAAACTCTCCACTGTCAGACTTTAAACAAATGTCATTCTAGTGTTTTGGAAAATCTTCAGACAGTAGCTGGACCATTTAATGAGCAGGGCTGGGGATCACTTAAATCCTCACTGGTGCAAGATCATCAGATTGATTTTACATGAATTTCCAAAATCAATTAAAGACACAAAGTTTAAGTGTCTGAGATCCTTCCTTTAGCCACAAACTAACAGTATGCTAGGGGAGTGGATGGAGGGCTGGGGAGTGGATGGAGGGCTGGGGAGTGGATGGAAGGCTGGGGAGTGGATGGAGGGCTGGGGAGTGGATGGAGGGCTGGGGAGTGGATGGAGGGCTGGGGAGTGGATGGAGGGCTGGGGAGTGGATGGAGGGCTGGGGAGTGGATGGAGGGCTGGGGAGTGGATGGAGGGCTGGGGAGTGGGTAGATAGTATGCACTGGAGACAACTCATTTTGAGCAAATTCTAACTGGGGGAAGTCTGACTGAACCCCTGGGTTTGGGAGCAGGAAGTAAGGGGCAGGTAGACTATACCCCACAGGGAGAATACTACACTGTAGTTCTGGAGCTAGAAATGACCTCAGAGACTCCAGTCTAACCTGCTCAATCGATAGGAAGTGGACAAGGTTCAGACAAGAAGGTAATTTGCCTAACAACATAGTTCATCATTTCATGGCATGAACAATACCCAAAATTCACTTTCATGTCTTCTCTCTGGCCTGTGATTTGAAAGGGGAGATGTTCACTGTCTGGGGCAATGGGCCTTCTAAAAATGTACTCTCCTAGACTTCAGGTAGAGATGGGCTCCCATGGCTAGTTTTGAACTGTGTAATTCTCAGAATGTGAGTGGTAGCCAACAACATCTGTTGAATGAATGCACAAATGGGTGGATGAGTGAGATGCTGGACCCATGTCTGCCTAGCTCCAGTGTCCAGGCACTAGTCAGCTTGAACAGATGACCAGCATCAGGGCTGCCACTGCACCTGACCTATTTGGGACTGCCCAACAGCATCTGCTCAGTGTAAGGGCACAGCCAAGGGAGTGAGAGTTGTAACCTGTCGATCTGTACCCATGCACAAAAACAGGTCCTTCACAAACTCCCTGGGAGTTCAAGAAGATGTACATGACGTGTGCAACGTCCGTGGGGAACCTCCGTGTGCATTACTGCCCCACGGTGAGAGGGTGAGCGGCAAGGCCTTCGGAGTGAGTGAAAGCTGGGTGAGTCGGGACCAACACTTCCAGACAGGTAACCTGGGATGAGAGTCACTGAACCAACCACCTGAGCAATGGGGTGATGACGGCAGTGTCTACTTTACAAGGGTCTGAGGAAGGGAAACAATGTGCACCGTGCAAACAGGTGTTAATAAAGCACTCATTGCAAAGATTAACCAGAAATGCAAAGGCGGGTAAGTAGGCACCAACTGTTTTGGTCCCTTCCTCCTCTCTGAAGACCTAACACCAGCATGGCTGGACTGGAAGATGAGGGAGATGAAAGTTATTAATCCAGGGTCCAACGGCAGAGCCTGCATTTGTACCTCCAAGTCCTCATAAAAGGCCACAGAAGAGCTAGCTCGCTGTCCTCACACACCAGGAAAGACCCTCTCAGGACACAGTGAGAAGGCGCCACCTGCAGGCCAAGGAGAGAAACTCCACCCTGGTCCCAGACGCAGAGCCTCCTAGCTGTGAGAACATCAGTCTGTCAGTGGTATTTGGGAAGGCAGACTAACGCCATGATAAAGTAAGGAAAGCTACTAGTTGTTATCTTGAGTGGAAAAAAACTCCAAAATTAGCTCTCTAAATTAAATAACATTTTTGTCTTCTAATTCTAAATTCAGGCCAACCTCAAATACCTGTCTCTACTGGGTTAATTACGATTGCGGTGGGAATTTCATACCTCGCCAGGCAAAATTAGCAGCAAAAGGCGAAGGTCCGGGGCCTCCCAAGCCGGACGGGGGCAGCTGCTCCCATTCAAGTCAACCAGGCCTGACCATTCATCCTCTGCGGTGAGCCAGGGCGCCATGGTTGCCAACGGGTTCAGTTTCCCAACTCCTTTCAGAAACTCCCTAACAGCTTTTGATTATCTGGAGCTCACCAACTAGCAGTTTATGAAGTGCAGAGGCTAAAAGTGCATCCTTTCATGAAGCTGAACTTCCAAAGAAAACAAAACAGAATGAGAAACCCTTAGTAAACACCTGTGCTTGAACTCGGGGCCTGAAGCATGGCAAGTGAAAGCTCTACATACTGAGCTCTATCTCAAGCCTGTTTTAGTAAACATCTCTAAACATTAGTAGCTCCACAGAAGCCTAAGGGCTTTATAAGGAAAAAAGCAAAAACAAAATAAAACCAACAACCCAACAGGTGTGATGGTATGCACCCACAGTCCCAGCAATTGGGAGTTCAAGTTCACTCTCAGCCCATGTGTGTACTTCCTGAGGCCTGTCTAGAAGAAAATAGCCAGGATAACAAAGGTGTCACTGTGATGCTGCTAGGTGGCCCGTCTTTGGTCCTAGTGACCCATCTCCCAGCACAACTGCTTTGTATTATGGTACCCATACACATCACCTTTATTTAAGGGCCAGGAATACTAAAATTTGGGAACTAGTGGGCAAATTCTACAGCAAGCCTGCATTTGTACCTCACTCCTGGAAGAACAGCCCAGCAATGGCTCCCACTCTGAGACTCAGTTAGGGAGGGAGGGTGGGTCCCATCCATCTTTACGTTCTCTGGCTCTGAGGGAAGCCAGCAGCTGTGTGGAGAGACCCAAGGACAAGGAACACAGGACACCCCCAGTCTTTAGTCATCAAAGGGCCGAGGAGCTCCCAGTAACAGCCCACAAAAGCCTCCCTTAGCCAGTCTTCATGTGAGACACACATGAGGCCTGGCAGTAGCTCTGTGCCATGCTCAGCCCCTCCTGGATCCCACAGCCACGCGTTTGCTCACCAGAGTGTCCCGTGGGTTTGTTACACAGCAGTTGAAAACGGGTACAATAACTCACACTGGACCTTCTCTAGAGCCAAGTCACCCACTCTCGCCCCTCCAACTACTATTAGCACCCCCATTTCACAGGCAGGGAGACTAGGACACAGGTTGGGTGAACGGACAGACTGGAAGAAGGCCTAGGTTCTTAAGCACTATGCAACACTGCCTCCTTGTGGACAGGCCACGCCAGGATTTCTGGAGACCCAGTTTTAGACAACAGAAAGACAAGCCTTAGGCAGGGATGCTCCTAGCTTGGATAGTCTCCTGAGGCTACATTTTGATCCATTCGGTTTCCCCAGAGATACTGTGATGTGATGGCTCGTCTTGGTTGTCAACTTGACTCCATCTGGAATTAACTAAACCCCAGCAGCTGCTTGCGAGGAATTTGTCTTGGTTGGATTATTTGAGGTGGGAGACTTACCCTCAATCTGGATCATTTGAGGTAGAAAGATCCACCGTAAATCTAGGCCCCGCCTTCTGGTGGCAGCCCTCTGAAGGGCCTGGAAGAAAGAAGCTTGAGCTTCCTGCCCACTTGCCCTCTTGCTCACGGGCAGGCTCCTCTCTCCTGACCCCCTGTTCACCGGTGTTAGAACCCACTTCTTCAGAATGCCAATGTGGACTGAAAACCAGCAGCTTTCTAGGACCCCAGCACCAGACCAGAACTGCCGAGACGTCCAGTCTCAGCCACTGAAACTACTAGATCCTAGGCCTTTCTGTCAGGAGACAACTATTGTTGGCTTAGTTGGACCACAACCTGTGGGTCATTCTAATAATCGTGTTTGCGTGCATGTGTGTGTGCATGCGTGCGTGTTCACTCTATTAGTTCTGTTCCTTGGAGAATCCTGTACAGATACATAGGAAGCAGTTTTGCCATCTACTGCTATGGGGAAACCCGCTACTGCTTCCAGAACACAGCAGAATTGTTCCTTGTCTCATTAGTATTTACAGAATCTGCTGGTTCTGACGGTCGTTAGTATTTACAGAATCTGCTGGTTCTGATGGTCGTTAGTATTTACAGAATCTGCTGGTTCTGACGGTCGTTAGTATTTACAGAATCTGCTGGTTCTGACGGTCATTAGTATTTACAAAGGGAACTCCCCCCACCCCCAGCTCTGAAAATGGGTCCTAATGACTGTGCAGGACACATGTATAACCAAGGGGTCTATTCAACACAACACAACACACACACACACACACACACACACACACACACACACACACACACACACACACACACACACACACACACACACACACCACTGTACAGGAGCCAAGCAAACCTGCTCTTCACTGATTGGTACTGAAGAGAGGATGTGTTTTCTGGTCACAGTTCCTAAAGGGGATAAACAAAGAGACAAAAGGCACAGCCTGGAATGTAAACTCAGAGTCAGCAGCCTCCCGTCCCTTGCTCTATCACGAAGCCTATTTTTCTGTCACCTTATGTAACTGTCCTGAGGACTGGAGAGTCTGCAGTTGTGGGCAAAGCAACAGTTACAGCTTCTTCAATGAAGAAAGCTGCAAGCTTTGGTGGTGGACAGACTTGTGGGGTGGTAGAGGGACCAAACATTTAAAGAGGAAAACAAAGTGTGCCTATAAAAAGCATCCTATCTGTGAACAGTCAGACATTCTAACATCAAGGAAATAGTGGGTAAATCCATGCACCTAACCTTTCAACCATCAAATTACCATGGAATGTGGACTTGCCTACAAGTCCATGGTCTGCCCTTGGGGACCACACATACGGGTAAAAGGAAGGAAGGCAGCCCTTCCCTAGAGTAAACTGAGGCTCTGAGACCACTTCCCAAGGACACAGGCCCTCCTGCTGATAGCCAGTAACCCTGCTTAAGCCTCAGAGTCACACAAACTGGCCAGAAAGGGAGCCTCACAGGTCAGAGAACCCGACCTCCATGATGGACTAGAAGAAATCAAGGCGCAGGCAGGCTGGGAATCTGCTTAGACAGGATCCAGTTACCAATTTTTCAGTGTTCTCTTTCAATTCTGCATTGCCTCTTTCTTTCTCCCAGCCAGCCCTTCTCCCCAGAGGCTTTCACACTGTAGCTCATGCTGGACCACAGCTCACTTCGTAGTCTAGGTCTCAAACAGAAGACAACCCTCCTGCTTCAGCTCCTTTGTACAAGCAGGAGCTACCACACCTGGCTAAGACCAACCCCTCCTAGATGCATGGGAGGCACTGCTTCAGACTTGACTAAGAGAGTCCCACGGGCCGTTCCCAGCTCCCACGCCTGAGAACAGAAGTAGTGTGGCGCCTGTAGGACAAGGGAATTTCTCAAACCTCCCTTGAGATTCGGGGTGGGGGGGGGGGTGGGGGTGGAGGAGGGGTGGCGAGGTGGCTCAGCAGGTAAACGCTTGTTACAAGCAAGCCTGATGATCTGACTTTGAGCCCCAGGACCCACATCTCATCCCAGGGCTCCTACAAGGGGTGAGAGGCGGAGGTGGGAAGCACACAGCTTCCAGGGCAGGGGCAGAGCCTGCAGTCTGCTGAGCCTCAGAAACATGACTCTGCTTCAAAAACAAGATGGAAGGAGTGAACAGGTTCCCACAAGTTGTCCTGACCTCCCATGCATGTTCCCCCCAAACCCCATCTCTCTCTCTCTCTCTCTCTCTCTCTCTCTCTCTCTCTCACACACACACACACACACACACACACACACACACACACACACTTTTTACAGAGTCTAAGTAAGGTCAGTTGTAATCTCCTTGCTTGGGAGAGGGCATGTATGTAAGGAATTTAGTACCCTTAAGATACTTTTATGCAGATCAGAGTATATGTTATTAAAAGAAAACTATCTATCACGAGTCATAATCGTTTTTTAAAGAAATGTGTTTTCAGCAGAAGCAAGCAGATTCTGTATGATTTCCAGACACAGCCTTCGGGCAAAGCTCCATCCGTCACATACACATTCGCGCTTGAGATGAGCAGGGCTAGTGCATGTTACCCTACTGTCTTGAGCTCTGTCCGAAGACGCCAAATGGGAACTCTGAAACTGCCCGTCAGCTTGGTGACGACTAGGCAAAGGGAACCAACTAACCAGTGCCAACAGCCCAAAGCACAGGTAATCACTGGTTCAAAGCACAGCTTTGCTTTCTAAGCAGAAGAGCTAGTAAAAAGGAGTATGCCAGGCAAATCTCTGCCCAAGTAGAAAATAACCTTATTTTTAATATAGGTTTCCACTCACTGGTAACAGTATGACTCATTCTAGTGAGATTACTTTACATTAATGATGACAGTGTTTTATGTAGACATTTAAGTAACATATTCTACTAAAAGCAAATCTGACTCACATATTAATAGTTACAAAAGTTTCAGAAATTCTCAAACACACGAGCAATTCAGTTTCTTATTTCCTTTAAGACTAAGGGTATGGAATCAGGGGAGTCACAGGTACTGAGTGTTCTGCAGGCGATCACCCCCCAGGTGGCCCTGCAGTACTAGAAAGGTGGAAGCCAGCTCCAGCGATGTGCATCAGCTCTGCAGTCAGTAGTAACCTGCTCCAGAGTAGACACATCTTCCATCTACCACCCGAAGGTGACCCACAGACGGCAGGCTGCAACCCCAGAGCCAGACTTTCTCACTAGGTAACTGGGAACCAGTCCGCTTTCTGGAAGGCCTACCAGTGACCTGCCAGGCTGTCTTCCTGCACAGCTGTTTGCCCTGCGGACTGGCACCCTTAGCCCAGTGGATTAATGATGTCTGCGTCACTTTAACCCGCAGGACCCATGAACTGGCAACTCATCAGTGCTTAACGCTCCCCACCCGGCTCCTTCTGAAGATCCAGACCTCAAGGTGGAAAGGAAGGAGAGGACCAGCCAGGCTCTGTGTCTTCAACACCATACCTCTGCATTAAGCAGACTCTGTCCCAGCAACCCTGACAATGACCACAGCCTATCCCTACCTGGCCCGCCTCTCCACTTCCTCTCCTGCCCACCCACCTTTCCTCCCTATAGGCTAGTTTCCTCCCAACTTCCAAGTCAGAGTTATAGCCCTCTGGGGACTCTTCCCTGGTTGCTCTTCAGACCTCCCTACCATGGCAACCTGCCCTTCAACACTCACTTGGACTCCTTCCAGCCTTTACCTCTAGCATACCCTGGCATCACACATCAGCATTGCTAGTCCTTTTGCATGGATTCCAGACACAAAATTCCCCTCAACGAGCTTCTTTTTGTTAGCCCTGTCCCCCTGTGCAGGGGCCATCCTGGGCTACTTGATCTGATGCCTCAGTGAGTACCTCTGCACCCACGCTGTCAGAGCCCTTCTCTGGACCCTGGAAGGCAGACCCTACCATTGCATCTGCCCTGGGCTCCCGTGGATCTGGGATGCCAGGGTTAGGCTCCTTCCTTCCCTGCAGGCGTTAGTTAGCACTTCAACTCCACACCTTAAGACCTAGAGCGCCTGCCCTGCCAGGCAGCTCCTCACAGGGGATCCAGCCATGCTGCTTCCTTTCTTAGATCTAGCTTCTGGCTGCCGATCACGGCCAATGGTCTGGACTCCTCTTGTGGGGCTCCTGAGGCTAGCCCAGTTAGCCAGTTCTTTGGTCCAACGTCTTGAGCCACCGATGTGCAACCCTGTAAGCACCTGGCTGCCACTCAGCCCGCCACCTGTCACTACTACCTGTTTCTGTTTCACATTCTACCTTGTACCCACCACTCCTGTCAGCCTTCTGTGCCCACAGGTTCCACATGTACAGATCTGGGCAATCTGGAATCAACTTTTTTTTTTTTTCTTCATAAAAACTGCACCACCAAGAACAAGCACAGACCTTCCCTTCTTGCCATTATTTAAACAAAAACAAAAACCAGTCTAACATCTATTTATGTAGCATTTACAACCTATTGGGAATCATACGTAACCTAAAGAGTTAAAGCACCTGGGATGATATGCATCCACTATTTGCAAGCATCATGCTATTTTACATCGGAAACTTTGCCATGCATGGACTTTAGTATCAGAGGGGTGTCCCAGAACCGAGAATCCGTCACGGATACAGAGGAATGTCTGTTCATCTCCACACTCCGGAATCCAAGCCCCATGAAAGCAACAAGCTTGTCAAGTTCACCACCCTTTCCTCTGAGCCTGGAACCGCTTCTGGAAACCAGCATCAGCCATTAGCAAGAACCACCTTATCGTTCCAGAGAGTGTCCCTGCCCATTGAACGCACGGTGGCCAGCTCCTTCCTTCCTCAGACCTCTACGCCCTGAGCCGCCCTCCTTCCTATAGCGCGCCACCTTCTGCTAAGTCTGATATTTACCTTTTCTGTCTCCCTCAATCAAACATGTCAGCAAAGCTTTCAGCGCTTGGCGCTGGGTCCATATGTCAATGAACTGTAGCTGAAGGTCGCTGCCAAGAGAAACACCGCTGTGTCCTGGTTATTTATAATTTATATGCCCATTTACTTTCAGAAAGGATTTACAACGACTGTGTAAGCTTCCGGACATCCTGTGCAGAGCAACAATTGTCACAGTTCAGGGGCTCCCGCATCTCTCTCAGCAGGCTTAGCTTTGGCCAGCCCTTCAAACCTCTTTTAGGAATCCCAGGCTCTCTTTTCCTCAAACAAGATGCAAACCTCTTTTAGGGATCCCAGGCTCTCTCTTTTCCTCAAACAAGATCAGTTCACCACGAGGCGGACTTACTTGCTTGGGTGCCTGGTAATTCACACAATTTGTGGAAATATCCCCAAACAGCATTGTCTAAGGATGGCTACTAATTTCGACATTTAGTAAGATTCTGTTGTGATCTGCTGTTTGGGGATCTGAGGATACAGCAGAGAATAAAATTGCAATTTTGCCTTCAGGGCTAACATGCAAGTGCTGGACCTCAGAATGAATTATCATCTGAAGTGGCCAAGGGAGCGATACCTTGTCCCTGGGGGTTCAGCCCCTGCCCTGAATCTACTCGGTAGGGGACGGGTTCACCTCATTCATTGGGAGGAAGGAGGAAACAGACGTGACTCACTGTTCATAAATAGGACTAGCGCTCTGCATTCTCAATCTGCACTGTTGGAAGAAAAGCCGGTGTTTGGGTGAGGAGCCTGGTTGCTCATTATCGTGCGGTTGATTGGTCAGTTTTGGTAGAATGGTGTTAGGGGGTAGGGGACCCTTTCCTAAGCCTTTAGGATATTTAGGTCCTTATATAAAGGAATGCCATGCCACCATCAGGGACACTCAGTACGCTGGTACTTGTTCCTTCCCCTCCTTAATCCGCACGATTTTGACACTCTGGGAAGGAGAGGGGGCCGGTAAGAGTAACCAACCGTGGCAGCGGAGAGGAGGAATTGATTTCAGATATTCAGTGATCCCGCAGAACACGCTCTGGACCATGTAGGCGGTGCAGAAGGAAGCCCGCCTTCAGAGCCAGCGACCCCGGGAGCAGGGTTGCGGCCCGTCCCCGCCCCGGCCGCGCCCCGCAACAAGTGTCCGCCCTCCGCCCCGACGGCCGCACGGTCCTCACCCGGCACAGGCCGTCCACGAACACGCGCGGGTCCAGGTGGCAGGCGATGGTGGCGCTGGGCAGGTCCTGCAGATCCACCTCCTCCATCTCGCAGTCGATGAAGCTCCAGTCGCCGCCGCCCTCGTCCGCCTGGGCAGCCGCGGAGAAGGGCGCGAAGGGCCTCAGAGTCACCCTGGAGGGCGCCCGCGCCTCGACCGCCTCCGCCGCCTCCCCGAGCCGCCGCGGCCCCGCCACGCCGTCCTCCATGCCCGGCGCGCGCTCCTTCGCTCCGCTCCGCGCCGCGCCGCCGCTGCCGCCGCTGCCGGCTCCCGCTTCACCCTCTCGGGGTCACCGCGGCGCCGGGACGCCGGCTTCCAGCGCCCGCCCCGCCCGCCTCCGCCCCGCGCGGGAGGGGCAGTCAGCCTGCGCCCGCCGCCTTCGAGGTGCAGATCCCGCGGAGTCCCACAGCGGTCCCTTTAAGGTCGGCTCGCTCGGGTCATTGAGTCCCGCCCTGCCTACAGAGACGGCCAATAACAGAACAGGGTTTTGTCACGTGAGGCCCGTCCCGCCGCCCTAAGCATGAAGCCTCAGAGCGGCCATATTTGCTAGGGGCAGAGGCCTCTTGCCAGTTCGGCTTCTCTGACAGCTGGCCGTGCCTGTTGAAGGACCCTAGCCCGGTGTTAGCCCACGGACCGGACCGTAACCCAGGAGGCAGCGCTTCGGCGGCTCCCACGCGGCGACGTTTGGAAACATACCAGCCAACTTTGGAGGACTTAAAGGAATCTAGTTAGAGGCTCTGTTGGGTTCAGTGGCCATTAACAGCTTTTCGATACTTGGTGTGCATTGCCACGGAATCACAAGGTTTGAATAACGCCACGATAACATGCCTTACGTTTGTATTTCAACCTATTAGTCCTATCACTGCCCAATTTTCAGATCATTAGAAGCATTGTTAGTACACAAAATAATGGGGTTCAAGAGTGCATTTTCATACATATACCGTGTATATGTGTATACTCGGACATCGTTGTATTTTGTTCACATCTGCCTGCCATTGCCCTGCCCTGTGCCCTTTCCTCCATCCTGCTGGCCTCCTTCCTTCCCTCTAAACACTTCCCTTTCTGCTTCAATGTCTTCTTTAAAAAAATTACGTATCAGCTACTTTTCTGTTACTATGATAGAATACCATGACCAAGGCAACTTAGGGAAGAGTTAAGAGTTTGATGTAGGGTTCCAGAGGGATAAGAGTCCGTTTCAGCAAGAAGACCACGGCAGTAAGTAACAGGCATGGCAGCTGGAGCTGGAGACTGAGAGATCACCTCTCAACCAGGAGCGTGAAGCAGGGACAGTGAACTAGAAACAGAGTGAGACCACATATATCCATCAAAGCCCACCCCCAGTGAGGCACTTCCTCCGGTGGAGCCATACCTCCTAAACTTCCCCAAACACTGCCACCAACTGGGGACCAAATATTCAAGTGCCTGAGCTCACAGGGGAGACTTCTCATAAAACCAATGCATACAGCAGGACATCGGTTCTCAATCTGGGGGTCAGCCCACCACCTCACAGGGGTCATGTATCAGATATTCTGCATATCAGACATTTACATGATGACTCATGACAGCAGCAAAATTACAGTGATGAGGTAGCAGTGAAATAATCTGATGGTTGGGGTCACCACACCATGAGGAACTGTGTTAAAGGGCCCCAGCATTAGGAAGGCTGAGAACCACTGAGGGTCAACGAGTCAGGAAGGTTGAGAACCGTTGCTGTAGGAAAGGAGGCAAGACATTGGGCCTTGGTTTGGGGGCAGTGATTATGGGGGAGAGTAGGGGCCTCAGGCGAGCACTGTGCAAGGACAGCGTGGCAGACTGAAAACTTGAGTTCCATCTTTCTGTTAATTACTTGGAGAGCAATCTAGATCCTGGTTTCTTTTCCAATTAAATGAGGTCAGATGGGAAAGAACCCAGTACATGCTCAGTAAATGGTACCCTCTGCGATTGCCGTTAGGTTCTTAGGGGGATGTTGAGTTAGGACCATGTTTTCTCCTAAAGCAGGCACACCAACTAGTTAGGAAATGGAGCTGTTATCATAAAGTGTCCACCCCACTAAGAGCTGAGATAAACTCAAAGTGTGCCGTGGAAGACTTTGTGACTGTCCGTGTGATGCCCTGAAGAATCCAAGAGAAGAAAGGCAGCTCATGCAGAAATAATTCCAAGAGCCCGGAGGGTGTGAGGATAAGAAGACGCAGGAACCCTCAGGCCTGCAGGTGGATCCGTGAAGCAACACAAACACTCTGCTCATAGCTTGGCGGTCCCCTGGAAAAGAAAAATCTGGAGTTACCATGTGACTCAGAAGCTTTTTTTTTCTAGGTATAAACCCAAGAAAAATAAAACCAAACAGCCACACAAGAACCTGCATATGACAGTTTATGGTGTCACTGTTCTTGGCATCTTTGTTCACAGAAAGAACCCAAGTGTCCCGTGGGTGGATGCGCCAGGAAGCATACCCACACAAAGGAAAAGTAGTTGGCACACAAAGGAGAGAAGCATTAGTATTGTCACCTGCCATGATGGGCTTGGAGACATTGTGCTAATGAAAGAAGCCACTCACAAAGTCTCAGATATTCCATTTATATAAATGTCCAGATTAGGCAAATACACGGAGACGGAGAATAATAGATGAGTGGTTGCCAGGGCCCGATAGGAGGGAAGTTGGAAGTGACTACAAATGAGTCACGTTTCTTTGAGGGGCGATGAACAACTAAAACTGACTTGGTGATATGTGCCTGACTCCTTGTTTACTGGAAAAATCTCTTTGTGATGCTCTAAGGGGCAAATTTCATAGCATGCCACTGTCTCCACACAGCCAGCGTTTTGAAAATAGACTATGATAAAGGCCATGTGCGATGAGGTGATCAGCAGAGAGAACGACACCAGAGTCAAAGGCCCTCTGCCAGCCCCAGCAGCCATTCTGAAAAGAATGACAGAGGGCTGGAGGGCCAGTGTCGGAAAAACAACAGCCAGCCAAACAGTTGCTGGGTGGGTCTGTTCTTTTCATTCTTGGGACAGGGCACTGTGTCCTGGCGGGCTTACTCTAAGCCGTGTGTGGCACAGAGAAGGAGCCTGACGGGCAGAGAGAGTGAGAGGAAAGGACACGCCACGGAGACAGAAACCCAAGATGTGGTCAGGCAGGAGACTGGGGCAACCTCAGGCAGGTGGCCAGGACCAGGTGGCTGGGCTGTCATTAACTGTAGAGTGCTGCTGGTCACGGCTAAGCTATGCATGGAGAAGCCTCTGCCTGATCCTCCCCAGGCAGCAAAGTGGAGAGAACGCGGGTGCTTAGATGACCTAAGACTTGGTTGACACCAAGTCACCTTCTCCAACGGTAACACGGTACCTTTTAAATTTCATTCCCCCCATCTCTCCCTCTCCCTCTCTCTCCCTCTCTTCCTCCCCCTCCCTCCTCCCTCTTTCTGTCTTTCTCTCCTCCCTCCCTTCACCCTCTTTCTCCCTTCCTCCCCCTTCTCCCCCCACCTCCTGGAGTTGGAGGTACAGATGGTTGTAAGCTTCCTGGCGAAGGTGCTGGAAACTGAACCTGGGTCCTCTGAAAGAGCAGCAGGAAATCTTATCTCTGCATCTCCTCAGCACCAACCAGGTCTCTTTTTTGAATGCAGTATTTCATGGGTGCATCTGTAAGCCAGCTCACGTCCTCAAAGACAGGTGTCACTCCTGCAGTTTCTCAGAATGGACGCACTGTGAATCAACCAAATGACTTTCCCTCAAGCAAACAGGCAGCAGGCAGCAAGGCAGAACCCAGCCATTCTCTCGCTGTTTTTATCCCTTCATATTGCAGCAAAAGAAATATGGGAAGGTCCAAATTAACTCGGCATAAAAGATAGAGAAGGGGGAAATAAGGCAAAGGGAAGAAGAGGAAAAAGGTGGAGAGGCTGAGAGCAGAGGGTGAGTGATGTTTGAAGCTGAATGACGGGAGCAGCGATAATGATCCTAAGAGAGAGTTCAGCCTCGCTCCACACAGGCTGCCCTACAAGGCACACCCGACGCACCTGAACCAGCTCTGGCAGGATGCACGCAAGACAGGTCACTCTTAAAAATACCAGGTCAAAACGCTATGTACAAATAGGATCAGCACCATGCCTTCCATACTGGGGTAGCCAGAATTCTTGCTTCCCACAGGCAACACGTTTAATGATAAAACATCCCATTTCTCTTTGCATTTAGAATATAGCATTTTATAGTCACCGGAACCTTCACTATGCCACTTAAATTCAAGCTTAATTAAGTCGTGCCTTATGCTTTCAGTGACACCATCAGTATCAACAGTCAATAACTGTTCCCAAAGAGGGAAAAAAAAAAAAAAAAAAAAAAAAAACAGAGAATGTAAGCTGTCAACAGCACGGGCAGAAATGAACCGTGACACATCCCTGGAATAAATATAACCATAGCCATTTCTGAAGGGAAATCAACTCGGGGGCAACCTTTTCAGAAAGCATGCCACCATAAAGCATGGACGACCCCCTGGCATCCCTATGAGGCTCGTGACCAGAAAAGCTCCTTTACTGGCTGCAGCCATGGAACCTCAAATCTACGCAGTGTCTTAGTACAGAAATTTCCTCTCTCACTGGCACCAGACCTGCTGCTTGTAGATGATTTGATCCAGATGGGAAAGGAACCAGAAGAGGTGAAGAACTACTCAGGTTTTCCAGATGGGGTGGGGGTATTTTAATTAGTATATTGCCCCTTCCTCCCACGCAGTCCCCCTTAGGCTGCTCTATGCTGGCCACGACAACTCCCTGGTGTGAAAGAAAAGAGTCTCAGGAGGCCACGGTTGGTTCTTTTGCTCCTAGCACCTGCCCCTTCCCTTGCCCCTCCCCCACGTACGCGGACATGCCCACGAGGGACGAGCCAGCGTATTCATTCGCCAGGTGAGGACCTTCATTTTTCCACACTGCCAGTTGCTTCCTAGTCTACCCTGTTATGAGGATTGAGGGGGCTGTGCAGCGGGCCTTTGTTGAATGTTTACTAAGTGAACCAAAGACATTCCTGCAGAGTCTGAGAAATTACAGACATTTGCAAATTTTACTTAAAGTGGGAGGTAAATTGCTGACTTTCTGAGTGTTCCAAAGACTGCTCAAGCAATCAGACTGACTAACCAATCAGAATTTCCTACTTTGTTACTCCATACAAATGAACCAGAGTACCATGCGATTTTTGTGTATTTTGCTTTGATTGATTGATTGATTTCCCTTCTTCCACTTGCCTGTGTTTGTGTGGTGCACACATGTGTGTGTAGATGTATGAAAGTTGGATGTGTGTAGCTACACATTTGTGCAAGTCCACATGCACACGGATGTGCATACATGTGGCAGTTCAAGATTGACATTAGGAACCACTCATTCCTACACCGCAGTCATGGAGGCGGTGGTGTCTCTCAGTCAAGCCCAGAGGCTGCAGAGATGGCTGGTCTCACTCCGCTGGCAGCTGTCTCTGGGGATGAGGAGCTGCTGCCTCTCGGAGGCTGGAAGAGCCACCACGTCCAAACGACACTGTGGATTCTGGAGACCCCAAATCTGGCCCGAAAAAATTCTTGAAACTCAAGCACTTGAAGCACATTTCCAAGTCCCCAGCCTCTTTGCTTTACAGAAACGTTTTTCTCACTAAGGTTCATTCTTAAAACTCATTCCTTAGAAGCTCAGATAGTTTTGATATTCTCAAAAAAAATTTTTTTTAAAGCATCATAAATTGACTCAGAGGGAAGCACTGTCATCAATTCCGTTTGGACACATTTTTGGCATGTGGTTGTGAAAAGGTCACCGAGTGTTTGCGTTTCTCTTCATTGGCTTGTGGAGCCTCAATCAGATCCTGTGTGCATTAGCATTCTTCCAGCTGGGAACGGGAATCTCTGACAGTGGTTCTGTTACTTTCCCCATTGCTGTGTCCAAATTCCCACCGAGAAGCAACCTGGGGGAGGAAGGACTTCTCTGGGCTCCCGGTTTGAGGGCATGCAGCCCGGTGAGGTAGGTGCAGCCTGGCAGTGGGCAGCTCTGTGCAGCCGAAGCATCAGGCAGCTGTTTTCTCGCATTTCAGCTGACCAGGAAACGAAGAAGGACCGTGAAGCAGGTCAGGCTGTAAGGCTCAGGATACACTCCTCCAGCATCCCCGTTCTTCCAGCTAGTCCCCATTTCTCGAAGATTCTACCATCTCCCAAACAGCACCACCAAGTGGGGGGCAATTTACATCTGTACCACAAACCATAACAGCCAGTTTAAACAGGAACTTTTTATAGAGGTTTATATGTGCTCAGACTGGAACACAGGAGAAGTGGGGCGGAGGAAAGCAATGCACATCTGTGACTGTTTGAAAGAAAATGGACCCCAAAGGCAGTGGCACTATCAAGAGGTGTGGTCTTGTTGGAGGAAGTGTGTCACTGTGGAGGCAGGCTTTGAAGTCTCATATATGCTCAAGATACCACCCAGAGTCACAGTTTACTTCCTGTTGCCTGCATATCAACATGTAGCGGCTCCTTCTCCAGCACCATGTCTGCCTGCACACCACCATGCTCCCCACCATGATGATGATGGACTGAACCTCCAAACTGTAAGCCGCCACCTCAGTTAAATGTTTTCCTTTGTAAGAGTTGCTGTGGTCATGGGGTCTCTTCACAGCAATAGAAACCCTAACTAAGACAGCATCCAAAGGTGGGTGTATGCTTCTTAAGAGATTCACCATAGGAAATAATTTAAACGAAGGATGCAAAGCACCTCATGAGAGGTAAAGGTAAGAATGCAGTCAGCCAGGCCTCAGAACCCTGACACTTCCTTGAAGCTGGGCTGTCTGTGGGGGTCATTCTGAGCCCATCTGTTGAAGGTCAGTGACCTGGGCATGTTCAGTGAACGGTCATTGTTCAAAATGTCTCTTGATTCTGAGTTCCAATAGTCACCACCGTCTTAGTCACACATATGTGTGTAGCTGGGGAAGCCAGACAGACCTTGTGTGGACTTCATTTCCCGCTGTGGCTTGGAAGAAATCCCCCAAGCTCTTTGACATAAATAGCCTCCTTTCAAGATGCTCCAGGAGCTTGACACAATGTCCAGTCAATGCCTCAGGAGGGGACTTAGGATGGAAGGGATCAAATTCTTACACTTCATCTTTGGTTCAGAGACTCACTTCCCTTCTCTTGGATGGTCTTTTGACAATGTGAGAAGGTCTTCCCTTCTGGCTGGCTTCTAGGGAGGGAGTGCCAGAGCACAGTCTGGGTCCGGATCAGTTCCTTCCTTTCTCAGCTTGGAGTTCTCCAAGTTGTGACTGGATGGGCCGTAATGACTCAGTCCATCTCGTCCCCAGGCAACTGACTGCACTAGTTAATGAGAATACCTGGTGTTTTGATAAGGAGTGGACCTAGAGGAGGAAGGGCTTGTCTTGGCTTTTAGGGTACACAGTCCATCATGGTGGGGAAGTTACTGCAAGAGGCTTAGCAGGTCAGAGTGCATTGGCAGTCAAGAAGCAGAGAGAGAGAGAGAGAGAGAGAGAGAGAGAGAGAGAGGGAGAGAGGGAGGGAGGGAGGGAGGGAGGGAGAAATGCTGGTGCTCCGACCCCTTTCTCTTTTTATGAAATTGGGGACCCCGGCCTGGATTGGTGCTACTTACATTTAGGGAGGGTCTTTCAGTCTCAGATAACCTAATCTATACAACCTCTTATGGATTTGTCAAGAGGTCCGTTCCCATGGTGATTTTAAATCCCATCAAGTTGAGAATTCAGATTAGCCATCTTGTATCCTTGGAAGCTACTTGTGTGCCTGCCCTGAGACTTGATAGCCATATGTTGTCATGGAGAGATGGTAGTGTGTACCCTGTATGGTTCCTAGAACAAAGGCTAGAGAGTGGTGTACACACTGACAGCCAGGCAGTTTTGGGGTTGGGGAAGTTCTTTATGTTTGTTTCAATTTTAGTGAAAGGTATATGCTATATATTAATATATGCATATATATTAATAGAAGTGAACCAATATATATAGATGAATGGTCTTATTAAATAAAAAAACACAGAGCCAGAAATAGGGGTGAAAACCTGAGAGATCAGAGAAATAGGAAAAGCCACAAGCTAACCTCACCTCACCGACACCTCAGTCTCCAAAGTGAGCTACTTCCTGAATACCTATGCCTATATTCCTTTCTGTTCTGTTCTCTTATTGGTTCTCTGTCCATTTACATCACTTCCTCTTCCTGCCCAGCTCTGTCACTTCGTGTCTGTCTATAAGACCTCCAGACCTCTATGATTGATTAGTGCTGGGATTAAAGGCATGTGTCACCACACTTGGCTCTGTTCCCAGTGTGGCCTTGAACTCATAGAGACCCAGACAGATCCCTGCCTCCCAAATGATAGGATTAAAGGTGTGTGCTACCATTGTCTGACTTCTGTGTTAATATAGTGGCTGGCTTTTTTCTCTGATCCTCTGTTAAATTTTACTGGGGACAGAGTATATTGGGGGACACAGTATATCACCACAAATATATAATATTTACAACATACAGCAACACAGTTATAACTTACAGGACCTGTATATACTATATGAAATGTGGTATATGAAAATAAGTTCACATGTCATACATGAATATGGAAATATGGTTAGTAACATGTAATAACATTGATATGTTATATTCACTAAAAATGAAAAATTTTAAACACATGTTATTAATGATCTCTGTCTCCCACTCTACTGATAAGTTCAATGCCTGCTATAAAACATACATTATGATAATATTGACAGCATTAGGAAGAAAATGACCACAGATTTAAATATTTCTTGCAGGTCCCCTGTTCTCTAGCAGAAAAGTTTGATGAAGATACAGTGTTTATCTACGTTATGATCCGTGTAGCCTTGAATGTTCTAAACACATATAGGGTCCCAGTAACATCTGCTAAATGAATTAATAAAGTAATGTGTTTTACTTATTGTGATATAGTTGTCAATGTGGGCACAGTGTACAGCCACCTGTGAAGAGAGTCTTTTCACACTAACTGATGTGGGAAACCCAGCCTCAAAGTGGACGATAAGGTTCTGTGAGTCTGTAAAGCAGTAGAGTAGAGACAGCCAGCTGAGCAGCGGGCAGGCGTGAGCAGCGGGCAGGCGTGCACTGCTCTCTCCCCTCTTGACTGGATGTAGCTGCTTCAAGTTCACACCGTGACTTCCCTTCATGGACGGTAGCCTGGACTTGTCATCCAAATAAACACTTTGTCCTTTAAGTTGTTTCTTGCTGGGGTGTCTTATCCCAGCACCAGGAATAAAACTAGACATTTACCAAGAGTCTAAGACAGCTTAGCTGGGTGTGGTGTGGCATGCCTGTGTCCCTCAGACTTAGGAGGGAGGTGGCGTTACATCACAAGTCTGAGGCCAGGCTGGGCTTCAGAGAATCTACTCTCAGAATAAAATAAAAGACATCATTTTGCCTTCTCAAAACCCTGTGTTCCTACTGGTTGCTTGTCAACAACCGCCCCAGAGGAATATTACTCCTACTTCATGCAATTAATGTATTTCCAAATTCCCTGATGTCAGTGAGTTGCTCTTGGAAATCAGTTGCAAGTACTAACTTTTGTGAACTTGACAAATGGGTGCAACCCACAGGGCCCTTTGAAAGCATCCGACTGGAAATTGTCTTCAAGTTTTAAAGTGTGAGATAGGAGAAATTTTACAGATACTACACCTTGGGGTTTGGCACCAAAACTGCTTAATGACAGAAACCTTTTCAAATTTCTGTTTTGAAAATGTTCTTCTGCAACACAATTTTTCCAGCAGGCAGTGGTTACTTTTTCACTCACTGTTACATGTCACCTTGACCTTGGGTGCGCAGGTGACATTTGCTTATATATTTTAAACTATTCTCAGTGCTCAGTACCCCAACCATGGCTGGCAGTTGTTTATACCTGGAGCAGGGGGATGCCAGCCTTTTCTCTCCATCTTACTTGCTTTGATAGAACCAGCTCATAGTGTTTCTTAGCATCTCTGTAAAGTGCTTGTTCCCTTCAGGGAAGATTAACCTGGTTATAAGTGAGATAGTATAATCCACAAATCCTCTTCACAGGGCTTCAAGATCTGCAATACCAGCAAAATTCTGTAAGCAGTGCGGTGTACAGAGCCATTTTAGCCTACATCATGTGAACCCCAGGTGTCACATTACTGGGCTGTCTACATCCTTGGCTCGGCTGGCACCTGCTGGGAGAATGAACCAGGACTAGCCCAGGTACTCTGCAGGTGTCTGTCCCATATAGGACCCAAAACTCTAGCTTGTGCACCAGCCAGTTCACAGAGCAGTAGCACAAAATGTCTTTTTTGTTGTTGTTGTTGTTGGTTTGTTTATCTTGTAAAGAAAATTCCAAAAGAAGCAAAAGTCCAAATGTTTTTTCACTGATTCCAGTGAGTGGAGGCTATCACTGTCTACCATGGAGTCCTAATCCAGTATTACAAACAATATGGAAGGCATAAGACATGTTGTTTACATATTGACATATTGACAACTGTCTCCATAGCAACTGTATCACTCTGAGCTCCTGGATGTGACTACAGACTGTGGGAATTACTGTGTTTACCCATGTCAGAAACACAGGCCAAACTCCCAAGACTGTCTCAAGTTCAAAGGACCAAGAAGCAAGCCTCCCTGCCTCCTGCCAGGCTGGCTCACTCTGCTCTACTCTTGTCCATACCTCCAGTTTTCTCAGTCTCTGGGGAAGAAACATGGGTCCCCTGTGAACTGCTTTCAATTCACCCGTCACCAGAGGGGTTGGTGTCAGGTCCTGACCACTGCCCTGGTGAATCACTGTGCCATATTGATGAAGTAGCAGCTTTCCTCTCTTCCTTCTTCTGGTTGACCGGCTCAGGACTGGACCAGTTCTCATGTAGCTCACCTCAGATGCCTCACGGCAGAGATCTTGCTCCAGGTCTCGTCTACCAAACCCACCTCTTCCCATCCATCCTCCTCCCAACCTACACTAGTAGGTTTCTTCTCCCTGTGAGTGAATGAAATGAGTCTGTGTGTGATTTAAAGGGCATCCCAGTTTCTTCTTTACGTTCCATGGATTTCTCCTCCTTAAGTGTGGTAGTTTGAATGTACCCCCCCCCACACACAAAATCATAGGGAGTGGCACTATTAAGGGGCATGGCTTTGTTGGAGTGGGTTGGAGGAAGTGTGTCACTGTGAGGGTGAGCTTTGAGGTCTCATCTGTGCTTAAACCATGCCCAGAGTTTCAGACCACTTCCTGTTGCCTGAGAGTCAAGATGTAGGACTCTCAGCTCCTTCTCCAGCACCATGTCTACCTACACACCACCATGTCACACCATGATGATAACTGACTGAACCTCTGAAACTGTAAGTGAGCCACCCCAATTAAATGTTTTCCTTTATAAGAGTTGCCATGGTCACGGTGTCTCTTCATGGCAATAGAAACCTTAACAAAGATGTTAAGTCCTGGCTTTATTATCTTAGATGTCTCTAAGGATTTAATTAGATTATGTGTGTGCATGCTGGTGCACATGCATACAAATTTACGTGTGTGGCTTTTCAGGGGCTGTCCACCTCGGTGTCTGAGACAGGGTCTCTCAATTGTCCAGCATTCACCAAGTAGACCAGGCTGTCTGGCCAGTGAGGCATAGGGCTCTGCCTGTTTCCACTTGTCCAGCACTGAGATTATAAGTGTGTTTTGCCTTGCTCGGCTTTTCTTTATGTTCATGTGAGTTTGGGGACTGGAACTCAGGTCCTTCTTGCTCTCGTAGAAAGCCCTACCCATCAAGAAAGCCCTACCAGGAGTAGCTGTTTTGCTTTTGACATGTTGAGATACTTTAGTCACTTCCAAAACAGATCTCCTCGCTTCTCGCGGTCTTTGTTTTTCAGCTGCTTCTCTTTATGTGACTGCTGAGCCGTGATGGGCTTCAGGAAGGACCAGGTCCCAAGCATGCTCATCCTTTGCTGTTAAATAAGACCTGCCCCATAAGTGATTGGCAGTGCTGTGCCCAAGGAAGGAGCTGCTGAGTGAGCTAACTGTTGGCCGGTACAGGGAGCCAGCCAGCTGCTAATCTGTGGATCCCCAAATGCTGGAAGGGAAAGGGTGTTCCCTAGGATGTCACTGTAACAAGGGCAGTAGTTTCTCCAGAGTCTTCACCATTTGTGGGAAGACCTACAAGTATTTTTGCTGTATTCTGTATGTTGTATGTAGGCACAAGTTTATACACAAGTTTATATGTATATTGTGTGCAGGAAACTCAACGCCAAGAATGAACCTTACTGTGAGTTGTGAATCTAGTTAATAATCGTTTACCAACATTGGCTTGTTAGTTTTAACAACTGAACGACACAACTGCAAAGTGTAATGGGGAACTGAGGGAGAAGAGGTAGGTGAGCCATTTGTAAAGCTTCTGTAACTCCAAACTGCTCTAAAACATAGCCTGCAACTTTAAAGGCAGCGGTACGGTCACAAAGCAAGACGGGAGAGCGAGAGAGTGAGCTGCAAATTGCACCTCTTCAGGATCGCACAGGATAGCTGTCAAAGGAGTGAGTATACTCTTAGGAGGTGTGGCTTTTCCTCTCCTTGTAAGTATGTGCAGAATAGAATTCATTCCTTGGGTTGGGGATTTAGCTCAGTGGTAGAGCGCTTGCAATAGAATTCGCCCCTCACTCGAGTCCTCTACCAGCAAATTCCAAAGTTTGGATGAGCTGCTTGTGCAAACCCTCCCCCTAGTGGTAGAAGACGGACTTCCAAAATCGTGGTTTATCGCTCTGTCAGATTTCATTTTCAGTGACAGCACCTTCAGTGAGCACATGCCCACCTACGTCCCTTTAGAAAAGCGGGGAGAAGGAGGGAAGAAAGGAGAGAGGTGAATGGGGAAAAGGAGAGTTTGAATGCAGAGGAGGTCAGGTCTCTAGTGTTTTCCATCAAGTCAGTTGGTTTTGAGGAAACAGTGGAGTCGGGAGAGCTGCTTGCTCCGGTCTATCCACACCCCCTGCTGTGAAGAGGTGAATATACAGGCTGCTCTCATGAGGTGAGCATCTGGCAGGTTCTATTCTGATGAGGCACACCTGTTAGGAGCTCAGGTGGATTTTTAAAAAAATTACCTTGATTAATTAATCAATTAACTCTCTCTCTCTCTCTCTCTCTCTCTCTCTTTGTGTGTGTGTGTGTGTGTGTGTGTGTGTGTGTGTGTGTGTGTACGCTCACACACACATGCTGCAGTGCACATGCAAAGATCAGCTTTCAGGAGTTGACTCTTTCCTTTCTTGATGTGGGTCCTAGGGCTTGAACTCGGGTCATTGGGTTTGACAGCAAGTACTTTGCCTGAGCAGCCATCTTGCTGGTCCTCAGGATGGAATGTTTCCCACGGTGTCTGGAAATAGGTCAGCATTTTAGCGCCTTTAAGGGTGGGAGAGATATGTTCTTTGGATTCTGGCTGGTATGTCGGGTGGGGACTTTGGAGGGCAACTCTGGAATTAGGGAATTGGGAGCCAGAGCTCCTGGCTAGGAGAGGATATTTAAAAGATGTTGTGGTTTGAATGTGAAATGTTACCTACAGACTTCATGCATCTGGACATTCGATGTCTTGCTCACGGCACTGTTTTGGAAGTCTAGGTGAACATCTGGGGGCTTAGGTAGAGGAGGTGTGGCTGAGGGGCTGGTCTTGAGGCTCTGGGCTTCTAGCCTGTGATTTCTGCTGTAACAAGTCATGCCAAAAGCTCCTGGCTGGAACCCGTGCCCTCCTTACCCTGAGGGACCATCTCCCCTTAAACTACAAGCCAGGACAAATATGTGGCTCTTCTTTGCTTCAGTCCATTATTCTGCCCCAGTGGTGAGAGAGTAACTAATACAGGTGTCACCACCAAGCAGACGGGAGGCACAGTGGACAAGAAACAGAGGCTGTACAAATAAAAAGCCAACTTTGTCCTGACTTCAAGTCAGCCATGGACTGCAGCCCATCTGCCTCTAGTGAATACTGCAGACAGCCAGTCACTGCAGTGGCTGCTCTCCATCACTTTGCCTCTGCAGACGAAGCTTTGTATCTGAAAGGGACCCTGGGAGGGCTTAAGCCTCTGCTCACACAGCTAACCCCCAATATGGGTTTCCTGAGGCTACAGGGGTCACAGTACCACACTGGGAGGAGGGGATGCTGAAATCAATGAACACTGTTTTTCCCCAGCTCTGGGGACCAGAGTCTTAAGTCAGAGGTCAGCACGACTGGACTTCTTCTTCCTGCCTCTGGCAGCTTGGGGCAGCCCCTGGTTTTCCTTGGCTTACACTGTGTGGCTCTGATCTCTGTCTCCATGTGACCTTTTCCTCGTGTGACCGTGGTTTCCAAGCCTCCTTCTCTTTATAGGGATTCCAGGCACCAGATTTAGGGCTTCCTCTCATCCAGTAGGACCTCAATTTAAGATGATTACATCACAAAGACCCTACCTCCAACTAAGGTCAGAGTCACATGTATTAAGAGTGTTCCTTTCAACATTTAACCCCCAGTGCCTTCCGGATAGAGTTTAGGAAGCAGTCCAGCAGAGTGGTTCCTTTGCTCATGCCATGACCACACTTGACTTATCCAGTCTCTAAAACTTGTCCACATCCTCCGGCTGAGGGCCCCACATCATGCAGACCCTGTGTTTGCTTCCCTGTCTCTTCCTCTTTGGCCTCTCCTTTCATAGTTTAAGGACATTTAGGATCATCACATTAGGCCTGCCAGCTGAGTCCAGATCATCTTAAAATCAGCTGATCAACATGAGTCATTTTATTTACAACTTTAATTTTCCTTTGCCATGTAGTAACATTATAGGTTCCAGGGACCTAGGCATGACCATGCTGAGGGCATCCTACTCCCAAAAATGTTGGAAACTTCATAAAGGTGTAGGTCCTGTATTTTCTTCTTTTTTTTATTTTTAAATTTATTTATTAGTGTGTGTGTGTTTCTCTATGTATGTGTCATGTGTATCTGCGTGTCTGTGGGTCTGTGCCTGTGTGCTTGTGTGTGTCTATGTATATCTGTGTGTGTCTCTCTCTGTGTTGTGTATGCAAGTGGCAGATACCCTGCATCTTGCCCACAGGGCTGCTGAGGCCACTGCTACTCCAGATCTCTGTTACGATTCATGATAAATGTCTTTCTGTGCTCTGAACCCGTGTTCACGAAGCCACCTGCTGCTTACAAATCTGCTTCCCAGGTACCTGGATGACAGGAAAACAGCATCTTGGATAGTAGCCCGGGATGCCCCAGAATCGCTAGGAAAGCCCATGGATGAGACAGTCTCAATGGCAAAAAGGCCCCCAGAGGGCTCAAGGGAAGAAGAAAGTCTCACACCAAAGCCTGGTTCTGGCCTACTGTAGCAGATGGATGCCAACTCATCAGTCACCGGACTGCTCAGCCTCTGTAGCGAGGTGGTCACCTTGACTTGCATATACACACACAGAGGGACCCAAAGATGTGGTGTCATGGGTACACCCAGTGGGGCAGGTAAAAGGTGTGGGTGCAATTTTTCATGTCTGCCTGTATGGGTCAGCTGAGAAGACTCATCCATGGTGAGACAGGTATGGATTTAAAGATTCCAGAGGATCAAGGACACACAGAAGATGTCACAGGATTTGTTCACCCTGTACCCCAGAAACTCTGACTTGGAAAGGCCCTAACAAGTGGCTGATGTGTTGATTTGTCTGACTGTATATCTGGAGGAAGCTCAGACTTCAGGGATGACCAAATGCAGTGGGGGCTCTAGAGTTACCTCCCATGAGTCTCTACACAGAGCCTTTCAATGAGATGGATAGTGTTCTGGGGTTCGCTTCTAGACACAGCGACATCCACCACAATGTATTTTCTTTTGTGCTTTTCTCTGAAGAGCAGAGGAGAGTTTTGTGTTTTTTGGTTGTTTTTACCAGACCTCCCTCCACGATCTCAGTGACCCTCTATTCTTGGCCAGTCTTCAACGTCCCCTGGCTGCATAAAGAGACCCAGGTGACCACAGGAGTTATTGAGACCTCAGTGAAAGCGTTGGACTTGTCTCCAGATGAGGATTAAGTGTTCAATAAAAATTATATCAAGGACTGAGGATGTGGCTCCATTAGTAGAGCACTTGCCTGGCATGGGGGAAGTCCTGGGTTTGATTGCCAGCACCTTATGAACAGGCATGGCGATGCATACCTCTGGCCCTAGCACTTGGGAGCATCTGAAGTTTGTGGTCACTCTTTGGCTGCATAGGGAGTTTGAGGCCAGTCTGGCTCCATGGGAATCCATGTCAAAGTTATAATGACTGGATTTTACCTTTACTCGTTTATTTCACCTTTACAGCACCCCTCCCATGACCACTTAGGATCCTGTGAAATGACGCAAACCAGTGTGAATGGCCACCAGTTCACATCCTTCCCTCTGAGGAGCCTGACAATGGTCGCTTTATAACACTCCAAGCAAACGGTGGTGTCAGCATGACTAAAGTTACTATATAATAGTCTTAAGGGTTACATCTCAGACATGGTTGTCAGAGTAAGGAGACCATCAGCCAGTCTGACTGAATCAGAGAGTTCCAGACCAGTGCAAGAGAGCTTGTCTAAAAACAGAACAGAACAAACAAACAACAAAACCAAGTTCGCATCATAGGGAATGGTGCCACAGGTTAACATCTGGCTCCCACACATGCGCATATCTACACATACTTTTGTGCATGTATACCTGTACACACAGAAACAGACACACCCACAAGCTATTGTACACTCTGAAGTTATTTCGGACAGATTTATGCTGTCGTTGGGGAAAGGAATCCCAGTTCTAACATGTCCTCTGATGGCCATACACATCCTCCAAATCCTAAAGAGAAGGGGACTTCCTCACGTGAGCTGTTCAATTTCCTCCGCATGACATCTTCTCTCTGGTCCTTCCAGGACTTTGGCTCCCACAAAGAGAACCAGCATAGGACAAGCTCTTGGGGACCCAGGGAGACTTTGGAGTCTAGGTACTTGGGGACAGAGGCATGCCAAGTACCTGGTACTGTTGGGCATGTCGTAAATTCCAAAGGCCCTCCAGATAAGGGAGCTTGGGCCCCATAATCTAGGGCTTTGGTAGCATGTTAAGGCTTCGAATTCCTGGAGGCTGATCACCTGCCCAAAGCTCCTTAACAGGTGAATGGATTCTGAGAGGGTTGCTCACACACCTTGGATATATGATCCATCCTCCTAACCATCAGCCCAGCCTCTTAAAAGCCTTCAGAGCGGATGGTGGCAGGGGAAGAAAACAGGAACTTTGACCTCCCAGAGCCTGTGGGTCTTAGTGCAGGATCAGGTGACTCATTCAAAAGCTTCCCAGGGGAAGAAATGATTTTAGCAGGTAAGCCAGAACAAAACAAAGTTCACTGAAACCAGACAAAGGTGGCTGGCCCACAAAAGTTTAAAAGGGGGATGGAGCCTTTTAAAAAGACATCGGATGCATGCCTGCTTGGTGCATGTCATAGGAAATCAGAATGTCCCTGACATTTACGGGACAAAATAGTATACAAAATAGTATACAAAATAGTCGGTGTTGCATTTTAATGAAGATGTCGCATGTTTATCAAGAAGAAAGGTCTTTAGAAAATCTAGGATCTGCATGTGAAGTTCAAAAGGGGGCAGACATTTGGAAACTGGACTTTTTCATCTCTCTAAGATATTATTATTTTTCTGTTGGCCATAACTCAGAGATTCGAAAGTCCAGGCCATGCTAAGAAGGGATTCACGATGGCAGCTCACTCTCGCCCTCACACCTTCCCTTTGTTTAGTCTCCAAGGGTTTCTTTGGGGAGACACAAACAGCTCCTCCTTGTGATTTCCCCACCATGGGGAGCAGAAAGAAAGGGGGGCACAGTGTAAACTTGGTCAGAATCCCACGTGGCTAAGACAGCAGCTTAGTGCAGATGCCCTTCCACCTGGCCACCCTCCACCGCTCATGGAGCCTCTCGCCACGCAGAGAGGCAGGCCGCTCCGGAACTCTGAGTGGTTATTGGGAGTTAAAGTAACTGCACATTCGCGGCCAGCTCTACCTGATGCAGGCCATAGACGGTTCTTCTAGGAACCAGGTAATGAGCTTTCCACTGCAATTTCAATTTTTGGAGGCTAGGAACTTTTGGTCTAAATATTTTTAAAGCCCTAGAATAAATAGAACGACCTTTTCCAGTCTAGTCAGCCCCAAGTTTCAGCATTTTGAGATGTTTTCTTCCCCCCAGGTATGTGTGTGTGGGGTGTCTGTTGAGGATTGAACTCATGTGTGATAAACACATGCTGTACTACTGGACTATATTTCCAGAGCCAATTGCTTTTGACTGAGTGCCTCTGTTATTAGAGGGAAAAAAAATCAAACATATATTCTCAATATTCCAATTTATTATGAACATATTAGTAAATTTGTCTATGTATTTACCACATAAAATGTATTTTCTTCATATTTTATATATTAGTAAAGACGTTACTATACTTGCATATTATTTGTGCTATAAAATTACACAACAAATATGCAGTAAGAGTGCGGTTGGCACCCAAGATGTCTCAGTATGTTCTCAGAAGGACGTGGCCTGATTCTTAGGGTGTGGGCACCCCATTCTCCTAGGTACTACTGCTCCATATCCCCTAGCCCTAAGAGTGAAGTTCTATGTTGGTTTGGATCCTTATCTTCTCAGCAGCCCTTCACTGAACGTTCTAGATTGCTGAAGAGGGAGGTGTAAGGGTTGGGTGTTAACTGGGTATTTGTAATGAGCCAGACATATTCTCAGCTCTTCATGTCTTGGAAACAGGGTCATCTGACATACCATCCATCCGAGGTACCTGAGTATCCGAGCAGGGGTCATCGGACACCATCTGAGATACCTGAGTATCTGAGCAGGGGTCATCTGACACCATCTGAGATACCTGAGTATCCGAGCAGGGGTCATCTGACACCATCTGAGGTACCCAATGGGTGATCTGTTACTTGGCACTCCTGGCTGCAGATGGGTGTGACCCCCATTGCGGACCTACTCTGGGATGTCAGGAGACTAGGAATGGATTTGAAAGCCTGTGCATCAACATGCCATTTTATTTTGTTGGTTTTACTGTGTAGCATTATGAAAAGATTTATTAATTGATGATTTTAAACTGTGTGTATACGTGTGGGTCTAAGCGTGGGTACATATATACAGAGGACCTAGGTCAGACCCATACAGGCTCTTTGACAGTCGCTCCAGTCTCCGTGAGCCCCTATGAGCCCTTCTTAGTTGATTCTTAGTGGGTGGTGTTCTCCTGGTGTCTTTGACCCCTCTGGCTTCCACAGTCCTTCCTGCTTCTGCCCGATTCCCTGAGCTCCGCCTAATGTTTGGCTGTGGGTCTCTGTGTCTGCTCCCATCAGGCGCTGGAGGAAGCACTCTGATGACAGTTGGGCTGGATGCTGATCTAACAGTATATATCTAACAGCAGGGGGATTTAGCTCAGTGGTAGGGCGCTTGCCTAGCAAGCGCAAGTCCCTGGGTTCGGTCCTCAGCTCCGGAAAAAAAAAAAAAAAATCTAACAGCAGAATATCATAGAAGGCTTTATTTTTTTTGTCAGTGGTATTTGGTTCTTCCCTAGTTCTCTGAGTCATCCAGCTTCCAGATCCTGGCCATCCAGGCAATGCTGGGCATGGGCTCCCTCTCGTGGCCTGGGCTTCAAGTTAGACCAGCCATTGGTTGGCCACTCCCACACGCTCTGAGCCACCATGGTCCCAGCTCCTCATTCAGGCAGGACAGATTGTGGGTCCTAGGTTTTGCAGCTGGATTGGTGTCTCAGTCCCACCAATGGGAACGTAGCCTGGCTGCAGAGATGGCCAGTTCATTTTCCATATCCTCCATGACTGGGAGTCCTTGCTAGGGTCACCCTCAGGTTCCAGGAAGTTTGCACTGCACTAGATGATAGGTAGTTTTGCCTGGCAAGGATTTTTCCCAAGTTCATTTTTCTTTCTATCTAGAGTGAATGCTGTCTCCTACCTTTTTATTTTGGAGAGGGGCCAGCTTAACCTCTCTTCCTCTTTAATGTATACCTTTGACCTTGGATCTGATTAATCCTGTCTCCAAACTCAGTTCTAGGCCACAATTGGGTCCTTACCCCACATGCTCCTAAATATGTAGACCATTTCATCTCCAAAGTGTTACTACTAATTTAATTGCTTGAAATCTCCCAGGAATGTGGCTTCTGGAGGACATAATCTGCATGACCTTGTCACCCCTGTGTCTTCAGCCACAGCGTAGTGACAATTACCCAGAATGTCTCCGTGCATATCTTCTGAGTGTGTGCACACACAGCTCAGTGCCAGAAATGAGCACATGTGGTCCAAAGGGGAGAGAGGGCTAAGTCACAGACGCCAGAGCCAGGTTGTCTAGGGACATTCTTGGGCTCTGTTGCTTTCCATCTGGGTGCCCTTGGGCTAGCTACATCTCTAGTTCTTTTTCTTTAGCAGAGAGGTGGCAATGACAGTATTCATGTCAAAGATTACTATTAGAATCACATGAGCCGATGCATACCATGTGCTTAAAATAGGGCCTGACATACAGTCAACTTGAGAATTTCTTGTAGTTTCCAAATCTTTCATAGACATTACACTCAGTGGAAAGACAAGACTTTGGTTTGAGGAGGTAGTAGGTGGTTGTGGTGGTGTGAGGAATGACCTGAGCTAGGCTAGGAATCCTCAGTAAGATAAGATCAAAGCCAGAACCTAGAATTCCGAGAAGTGACATTAGGTGGGCTGGAGAGACGGCTCAGCGGTTGAGAGCACTGGCTGCTCTCCCCGTGGACTCTGCTTCAGTTCCCAGCACCTCATGGTGACACACAACTGTTTGTAACTCCTGTTCCAGGGAGTCTGATGCCCTCTTCCCGCCTTCAGGGGCACTGCGTGAACACAGTGCACACATGTAGACAAGACACCCACACACGTGAAATGGAGTAAAAATAAATAATAACATCAGGTCTCCCGAGAGGGAGACAAACATGGGTAGGAATATCTCAGAGTCAATTGCTTTACAGGAATTTATGATAGATTACTAATTTTGTATCCACAAAGGAAGAGTGAAATCATTTCTTCTCTACCCTCCTCTTCTGGATTCGGCTCTGGTTGCTGCTTTCTCCAACCATGAATTTTAAGATCCAGCCCTCTGACTTGGGTGGTTCCATTAGGAAAGGGGACTGAGTGTTACGTGAAACCAGGGTGATTTTGTCTCACCAAGCTTTGGGTGAAGTAGAAAAAGTCTGTTGAAAGCGTCTCTAACTCCATGTTTAGCCACAGGATACTACACTAATCCAAATTCCTCTATTTGTGTTTTCAGTTTGTATTCAGCTAGAGAGAAGCCGGGGGTGTCAGCTCTGGGGCTTTGTGCATACAGAGTGTCTTAGAGACTGTTCCAATGCTGTGAAGAGACACCATGACCAAGGCAGCTTAGTGTTTTTATCTAAGTTGTTTTATTGCCAGTACTGACTCGGGAGTCAGATACTGGGGTGAAAACCTGATAGATCAAAGAAGAGGAAGAGAAACGACCAGCTGAACCTCCCTCTTTTCATCAAAGACCCAGGGAGTGTGTCTCTCCCCACATGTCCCAGACCAAAAGGACCTTGAATCTCTAAGTCCGTCCCCCTACTCCATCTTTTGCGTCTTCTCTGTCCACCTCCCTGGGTCCTCTGTACTCTCTATGGCTAAATCTTGTCAACTAGTTGCTGGCTCCGCCCCCTGATCCAAGGTTAATTTTATTAACACAGTCTTGGAGTTTCACAGTGCAATCAAACTTCCCACAAGAGGTTGTAAAACAACAACAACATTGAATTGGGGGCTTGCTCACAGATCAGAGGGTTAGTTAGTCATGGTCATCATGGTGGCAAGCACCCAGGCAGGGCACTGGAGCAGCAGCTGAAAGCTGGTATCTCGATCCATAGGCAAGAGACGGAGACAGGGAGGGAGACTGGGTCTAGCATTGGCCTTGGAAACCCCAAATCCCAACCCCCAGGGACTCCCTTCCTCCAACAAGGCCACACACAGTTCCACCAACTGGGAAACAAACATTCCAGGGTATGGGCCTACGGGGGGTGGGGGGGTGGGGGGTGGGGTGGGGGTGGGTGGGGTGGGGGGTGGGGGTGGGGGGGCCATTCTCATTCAAACCAACACAGAGGGGGACCGACCTCAAACTCCTGAAGACAGTTCATTGCTGGAGGAGAAGCCAAGGGCAGGGACATTCTCCTGGGTTTTGAGCCTGCATCCGTGAATGCATCGTGATCTGTAGACCACCCTATCATCAATGGCTTGGGCTCACACAGGTTCAAGTACGATGGGAATAACCCCGTTACCCAGCGGGTGCTGGTTTTATTTGGCCTTACCAATGTAATATAGTTAATGGAAGCCTTAATGCCCTAGGACCTGGAAATGGTTAAACAAACCATGGCATATCCATATAGCAAAAACACTTCTCAATGACAACTAGAGCAATAACAGTAATAATAAATAAAAAATAATAAGCTACTGATATATTCAACAACATCAATGGATCTCAAACTCATTATCAAAAAAGGAATAAGCTCAGGATAAAATATTCTAAGCTATATGACTTAGATAATTTGGTTGCTATAACCTTAAAAAGGGATCAGACTCCTTTTTGATGGTTTCTGTATACATCTCGAGGATAGAATGGGGGTTTATTTTGTATGCTGACTCATGCCTGAGTGTAATACACCTATTTGGAGCAGAACTATAAACCTACTTACTTCTGTGACCTCAGAAACTGCTCATCTTACAGCAGTCCAACAATGATTCCTTCAACCCTGGTGGAAGAGAATGTGAACGAAGCCCCAAACGGTCCCTCTAGCAGATGGAGTGTGCACCTTCGTCTCTACCTGGGAGACGTGCTGCCCAAGCTTATCACAGTGGCCACACACCAAAGTTTAGCTAAGGGTAGAAAATACAGGTGATGGTTTGTGAGCTCAGAGTTTCTATTGAAACAGGGGCCAAGGTGATTCTGGGAAAATGCAGCTTCCTGGTTTGAAGGCAGGCTTAGAAAAAGCTTTGAGTTTTACGTATATCAAATGCCTGCAGACTCACCCAACAGGAATTTCTTCAGATGTCATGAGTAAGTGTGCACCAGAATTGTACAGGCCAGCAACATCTTAAAAACCACAGACTTATAAGTAGAAATACATTAAAAAAAATCCCAATTCTACCCCAAGTAAGGTTATTTTGAAGAATATTCATTCACTCATTTTCTCATTCCTCAAACGACTTTTCCATTTCCATCACATAGGTGAAATTACTTTTAGAACACAGGTATGTTAGTTACTTCTATATTATAAAGACACATGGTGAGACCATACCTCAGTGACATTCTTTACAACATGGCATAATGTCAGCCACCTGTCAAAGTACAAAAAAATCAATCTCATTTGATGGTTAGATGCCTTAAAGTTTTTAATGGAAGCTTTTACTTCTCAAAGACAGAGAGAGAGAGAGACAAAGGTATAAACACTTGGAGTAACTGCTCACTGGCCTAAGTTACTGTGAAGGTTGGTCGTTTGGTTCTTAGAGTGGTCTTCCCTGTCTGGAAGAGCATGAGACATTACTGCGAAGCCCATGGGACAGACTTCAGGGCCGAGGCTGCCCATGGGCGAAGAGTGCCAAAAGGTTAGGTCTGGCATCATCCATTGTTACATGCTCACCTGGCCGTTCTGATGTCAGCTGATGTTAGCTACCCCTGCCTCTTAGCACTAACAGTCTGGAGAACAATGCCTTTCCTTTGTATGTCCACATAGACTCTTACTTGGTCCTAAATAAATGTGAGGTCGACTTGTGGGGCCACTTTTCATTAACACATACAGGCTGGGAAACTGAGGACTGGAGGTATTTAAAAGGTCTGTGGAAGATACTCAGGCACCAAGTTCAGAGAAGAAAGAGAAGGGAAGCTGAACTTGTCCTTGCCTTCTTCTTGAAACTATGGAGAAGCAAAGTAACCCACTGCGTTAACACATGCCATGAGCGTCATCAGTGAAAAGCATCGGCTTGCATGGGAAATAGGACCTTTTTTAAAAGCTTGCTTTAAAAAGTGCAGTCAGGAGTTGGGGAGATGGCTTGATGGGTAAGCTCCTGATGCACAAATGTGAGCACCAGAGTTGCGATGCCTAGAACCCATGAGAAAGCTAGATGGGTGTGATGGCCCATTTGCAATCCCAGCACTTGGGAGGCAAAAGCAGGCTACCTTCAGAGCAAGTTGGCTAGCTGGATGAGATGAGCAAGCTGGCTAGCTGGGTGAGATGAGCAAGCTCCATGTTCAGTGAGACACTCTGCCTCAATATAGAAGGTGTATAAAGGAATACATCTGATATCAACCTCTGGCCTCCATATGCACACACACACACACACACACACACACACACACACACACAGGAATCCACACATGTGAATATGTACACACATGTACACCACACACAGACATGTAAAACTAATAAAAAATGAATAGTGAGCAAAAGCCTTTCAGAGGGTCAGTCAGCTGAATGTTAAGCACATATATTTCTGTTTTGAATCTTTCATTTTTGGTGAGAGAAGCTACCATCTGTGGGTCTGTAGAGGAGGAGTGCTGTGATTTGGGGACAAATGAAGACACCATCCCACATCAAGAGAGGCAGGGTTGCCTCGTGGCCTATGTGTCTGAGCTGAGGCATTCATTCAGATGCAGGACACCAGGAAGAGGCTGGGTATGTAAACCCATGGAAGAGTGGGTATGCAAACCCTTGGGACTGAATTGTGGGGAACATCCTCCAGACAACTTGGAGGCAAGAGACAGTGACACGTCCCTTATAAAGTTTTAGCTGCTGTGACTCTTTGAGGTTGTGCAGAAAGGAAATGCACTCATCACTTGAGCATTGGCTTTGGGTGGGAGTGGGGTTAGTAGTTTCTGCCTGAAGAAACTACTGGGGTTGTGGGCCAATCATTGCTGGGGAGACCCTAAAGGAAGATATACAAATGCCACATGAAAATATATGCAAATATTTTCAACAAGAAAAAAAAATAAGGGAATGGTATTGAAATCTTGATTTTTGTTTTGTTTTGTTTTTGAGCTGAGGATCAACCCCAGGGCCTTGGGCTTGCTAGGTAAGCGCTCTACCACTGAGCTAAATCCCCAACCTCGAAATCTTGATTTTTATACACAGTTCATAAGGTGATTTATACACAGTTCCACCTAGGCACGAACTGGAGTCATTTGGCCAATTTGTGCCTGTTTGATAGTTGGCTAACCAGATGAATGCATAAGAATGTTAAGTGTTTGTATTTCCTTTAAAAAAATTATTTTACATTTTCCATGAGAGAAGCTACCGTCTATGTGAAACAGTAGTAATTTATTCTAGTTGCATAAGTGAGGGGTGTTCCAGAGATGAGGAGTCTTCCCCACACAAAATGAATCATGTCGTTCACATTTCCAAAGCCTCTGTTGGGATCAAGACATTTTCTCTTGGAGACTCTGTCAGGGTCGAGTGGAGGGTGGCTGGACTTCCTCCAACACAGCTATTGGTATTTTCATCTGGTAAATGGTTGAGGAGTCTCTCTATAGATTTTAGGGTATTTAACAACATCCCTGGCCTAGGGACTAGGCACTAGGAACCAGTAGTGGCAACAATTATGACAACCAAAACCTGTGTCTGGACATTATCAAGTGTCCCTCAGCTGAGACCACTTCTCACATGGTCACATACCTGCTTCCACCTAGATTCCAGAGTTCTGTCTGGAAGATGAGGGGTGAGCAGGAATGGGTTAGAGGATACTCGAGTTCCTTAAACAGGTAGCGAGAAAATACAGAAAACTGAATAGTTTTAAATATGTATTTAAAACTCCACAGGTAGAGGCAGGAGGTTTAAACTGAGTTTCTGCTAAATTTTTGTAACGTGAGGAATTATCCAGAAGAATTGTCACTCTTGGTTCTGGTGGCAAAAGTGAAGGTGTTGTGAGAAGGAGAGGCTTACACTGTGGCTCCAGGACCAGTCTGGCATGAGGACTCCACTGTCTCCATCCCATGCTTCTCCCCTGCAGTTGACGGTTGCATCTAGGGCCTGTGATAGCCCTCTGCTTCCTCTCCAGAACTTTCAGAAAATGATTTATGATAAGATCATGGAGGAAGGTCTTCTCTGTCCTCCCTTGTCCACCTTTCCCACCACTCAAGGAATATTTCTTCAAAATTAGATCTGTTTTGAGAGGGGTACAAGGTCATGTGGAACGTCTCAAAGAACAGAGAGCAAACCCTCCTATAATCTAGTTGGGTTTCTGGTGTGTTTCTCTGTGATTCCTACCCCATCCCAGGAGCCCTCTGAGAGTGGCCGGGGTGTTCTTGCAGTCATGCTGTGGAGACCACAGGCATCGTTTCCAGCCCTGTCACTGGGTAAATGACAAGGGTCACCCTAGTCCATGTGACTCTCCTGACACTTATTGTACACATGCTGCCAGGATGTGATAGCATTGTTGTCCAAGACAACACTGGTAAGGTCACCACGCTAACAATAGCAAACCCTAGGCTAAGTACCGATAGGTTATCAGACTCAAAGCTCACAGCGACAGTGCTCCTCTCGGGACCACTGCTGACCCAGGGAAGGATGGATAAAGATCTTACACAGTGTTTCTAAGATAGGGTAGTAATTCAGATCAGGCAATCTGACCAGAGAATCTGCCTGTTTTGCTCAGCTATCGTTGAAGTTAGTTCCTCACAATGTTTCTAATCAACTTACAAGATGATAGCACGGAATTCGTTCAGAACTTCCCAATTGATTAGCCAGCTCTAGAGTCCCTGCTTCCTAGTTTAAGCCTATTCTGTGCTGATATCCACTGTCTCTCCCCCGCCCCCCGCCCCCGCCCCCGCCCCGCGCTGGTGCCGGGGATGAACCCACAACCTTGTGCTTGCTAGGCAAACATTCTACCACTGAGCCAAATCCCCCCACTGAGCAAAACTGAGCAGAGAGAGAAGTGATTTTGGAGCCACTTGGAGGAGGAGAAGACTAGAAGGAAATCACAAGGTGGGCTTTAGCTCACCTTAAACAAACCCTGTGGATGAATGTTATAGACACCATATGAGAGGAGCAAGTAGTGTGTGTGTGTGTGTGTGTGTGTGTGTGTGTGTGTGTGAGAGAGAGAGAGAGAGAGAGAGAGAGAGAGAGAGAGAGAGAGAGAGAGGGAATCTCTATGGAAATGAGTCTGTTCCTGTTGGGAAAACAACAGAAACAACCAAGTCTTGACTTGTTTCAGGTCTACGACGTCTTTTTGGAATCTCAGTTCTGCACCTTGTGATTACTTATCCCATACAGCAGGGCAGCACTGTGGCAGCTAAGAACTTTGCCTTGTCACTAATCCACTAGGCTGCCACCTCTGTTTAATCTTCCCTACTATTTAAATAGCTAATCTAGTGATGGCGACTTCTTAACAGTGTACAGATCACTGAGTGGCTCCGAAGCAACCCACACGACCTTCATGACTAGTCACTGCTGTTTCTTTAGTGGCCCCTTAGGACTTGTCGCTTGCTAATAATTAACACATCTGCTGCAGTAGTCACCAAAGGGAATAGGTAAGGATCTCTGTGGCTAGCACGTCTCATGACATTGTCTTGCCCCCTACACAGTAAAAATCAATGGAGAAAAGTTGATTTAAAAACTAGTTCAGATTGATGCATAGGAATCTGAAGACATGTATATACTTATTTATTCAGCACAGTTCTACCAGGATCCTAACATGTGCCTGATTCTGTTCTAGATAATGGTAGATAAGAGCCCCTTGTCATGATGGAAACAGCATCACTGTGGGGTGAGATAGGCTAGATGTAATAAGGAGTGTATATACTGTACATCAGAAGGAGATAACTGCTAAAGGGAATATAAGATGGAGAAGGATTCCAGGGCACAAGAGTTGTGCTATACCTCTTATCAAAACCAATGACAAGACCAGAGCCCATGAGATAAAGTAGCTTGTATATGCAGGTCAGTCATCCCCAACCAAATGGGCTTTGTTAACCTTGTCTTTCTCCAAGGGCACAGCCAAGACTAACACTAAATCAGTCAGGCAACAGGTTTGCCTGGGCTGTGCCAGCCCCACAAACAATTCAACATTTCCTGAAGATACTAGCCCTCGTATTATCAGGACATTTGTACCTAGTTGCTTGAGTTAAAGCCTATTAACTATCAACTTACACAAGTGTGGACCCTCACTCTGATGTTCTGTGAAAGGAATAGAGAACATTGGCTCTATATTAAGAAGCTTCATGTGTACTTAGGCTCACAGTTTTAAAAACAGTGCAAATAAACCTAGCTGCAGTTCTCCAGTGGCTCACATCCACAATCCCTATTTACACTCAGAAATCCCCAACAGCTCCAAACACTGAAAGCTTTTGGGGGACACTCACCTGGAAGTAAACCAATTTGACCAGCATTCATTTGAGGGTCACCTTTAACTGGGTGTGTATCTGAAGTTATGTGTAGTTTTTATGTTTATTTTTGGTTTTTAGTGTGTGCATATGTATTTTGTGGCATGTGTATGTGATGTGGATGTGTGTCATGTAATGTATGTGCGTATGTGTGCATGCATATGTGTGTCCACACATGCAGAGGTCAGAGAAGGACACCACATGTCCGGCTCTCTCACTCTCCATGTTATTCCCTCGAGACAGGGTCTCACTGAGCCCAAAGCTAGATTGGTGGCTAGCAGCCCCCAGAAATTCTTCTCTCTGTGTCTCCCACAGTTCTGGACTTACAGGGGCATGTGTGGCTGCCACACCTGACTTTTTAGGTGGTGCTGGGGATTCAAACTCAGGTCCTCATGCTTGCAAAGAATGTGCTCTTACATGTTGAGCCATCTTCCCAGTCCCCCCCCCCCCTTTTAAGCATTTTTCACATAATGTGCTATTTATCTGTGTCACTGAGAAACTATTTCCACATTTAATCACAGGGTAGTGGGTCATATATGTCAAGTAATATACGCTGTGAGAAATCATGCAATCATGTTTTTTTTCAGAGTTCTCTTCTCCACAGCACATTTGGTCCTAAATTTTTACGTAAAGGGACACAAACAGATGCCGTGGCTGCTATGGCCTCACTGCTGTCTCTGCTCCTCCCTTAGAGACAGATGTGAGCCATGGATGCTTTCTTGCTCTGGTGAATGTGTCAGGATTCCTTTCCTAGGTGTCTGGAGCCACCTAGGTTCTACCTGGCCTGTCTGTTTCTCTCACCTGTGTGGGTGACATGCCTTGAGCAGTTGTTTTGTAGCTTCTGTCCTATATCCTCTTAGGGAGAGTTTACCTTGGAGGAAGGTGATGTGAGTGTGCGTGTCATGGGCATGCCCTCCTGTTATCCTTGTTTTGTGCTTCTTTGACAGAAGATCATGGACTGAGTAAGGAATTTCTTACAGTTTTGGAGGCTGGGAATGGCAATATCAAATATGTTAGCCTCTCATAAGTACTTTCTTGATGCACTGTCCTATTGGTGAAATTATTAAGGCTATTCCACGTAGTTAAAAGGCAGGTTACTTACAAATGAAGGGATAGATAGGTTGCAGGGTCTGGCAAATATATGGCGCAGTCCGGCAGTGTTCTCTGGAGAACTCTGCTCAGTCTACCTCCAGCATCCAGGGTCCAGGCACCAAGAGAGCCCACACATCTGGATCCTGGGTCTTTAGCATCCTCTCTCAGGCCTATCTTGTAGGCATGACCGTTACTGAAGCCTCAATGGGGGTTGGAACTTCCAGGTCAAGGCTGGAATGGCTACCTACTACATTGTCCTGTGGGAGAAGGTATAGGAAGAAAGGACAAGAAGGCAAGAAAGGAGAAGGAAAGACAGACAGAAAGACACACACACAAAAAGAGAGAGACAGAGACAGAGACAGACAGAGACAGAGACAGACAGAGACAGAGACAGACAGAGACAGAGAGACAGATACACACACGTGGGAGAGGTGGAGAGTTAGTATATGTCCCTCTTCCTCTTCCTAAAACCACTAATGCCACCATGAAGTCCTTGACCTCATGCTCATCTCACTGTAAATATCCCCAAAGGCCACCTGTAAATACCAGTAAATGTGAAGTTCAAGATTAAGTTTTTAACACATGGATTTTTCAGGAACACATTTAAAACACAGCTCTAGCCATCCATCAGCGATGAGCAGTGGGAATTCTAAGGCAGAATTTGGGCGAATGGCTAAGTGTACCACTCTCACGATGCATCCCACTCTTGTAAAGACAACAGAACCCCCTGGGTGTGATGGCTAAAACCAGTAGGAGCCTGACAAGTCAAATTAGAATCCCTGCTACCCACGGCTTTTAGGCAGCATCCTCCTGGCTGCTTGCAAGTATGGAAGTCTTGGGTTCAGTCTCCAGCATTTTATAAGGACTTGTCAAGATGATGAGTGTCTGTGATTTCAGCGAGGCAGGAGGGTCAAAATTCAAGGTCCTACTCAGCTATATAGTGTGCTTGAGGCTAGCCTGGGCTACACGAGACATTGCCTCAAAAATAACCAACTTCTATTATGGTGAGCTATTATTATCCTTCTACGTAAAAACATCAAGGCTTTTATTAAGAAGGGATGTTGAATGTTATCGAATTCACTGTCTGCACCCACTGAGATGAAGACATTTTTAAAAAGGTTTATTTTATTTTTATTGATTTGTATGTATGTTATGTGTGTGGGCTTTGTGCACATGAGTACAGGTGCCATTTGAAGCCAGAAGAGGGTGTTGGGTCCTCTGGTACTGGAGGAAGTTGTAAGCCACCTGATGAGGGTGCTGGGAATCAAACTCAGATCCTCTGAAAGAGCAGCACCCACTCTATCTCAGAGCCCTCTCCCCAGCCCACATACAATTCATTAAAATGCATCCGTTTTGTTAACATGATGAATTGCATCTATAAATTTGCATGTGTTGACTCATAATTGCAACCCTGGAAGGAAACCAACTAATATCTATGAATGATCTTTTTGATATGCTGTTATATTTAAATCTGTTCTGTTAAGAACTTTTGCATCTCTATTCATCAAGAATATCAGTCTATAGTTGGTGTGTCCTTTGATAAGAGGGAAATACTGGTCTCAGAATAATTTTGGGAGGGCTTCCTCTCAATTCCATGGAATAGTTTGGAGAAGTGATGTTTTTCCTTTTAAACCATAACTCCCTTCTCTTTATAGGGGGTTCTCTGATGGATGATTCTGGGAGATTCCTAGCCCAGAGGATTCCCTAACGCTTCCTTCTTTCACATCCTGAATTTTCTTTCCCCACCTTCAGCCCCAAACCCCTTACCACACTACTGAGGTCCAACCACTGGTCGTGAGTTAGAAAAGCAGAGTCCGGGGATGCAGACAGATTCTTAGCGTCTTCCGGGGAAGTGAGAGACACAAAGTGAGGAAGTCTTTCCCCTGGTAAGAGCTCAGCTGGCCCCCTTTGCTCCCTTCCATAGGCTTCTGGAACCCACGGACATGGGGAATCAGCAGGCTCACGTCCCTGATCCCTCCCTTTAGGGCTTATACTTTTGCTGTAGAACCAGAGACACAGGTGGGTCTATTCCACTCAGGACCAGAGGAGCTCAAGTCTCCTCCATGATGAGGTAAGGTGAGGTAAGGTGAGAAGTAGGTACTCACGTATGTGATTGTTATTTAAATAGCGCTGAAACTTGAAGCTGTTCCAGAAAAAACGCCAAAGTGGCCAGTAAACTCAGTCTTTTCATTAAAATCCACAAAAGCCACAGAAAGGCTATCATTGGCTAGATTCCCAGGCCACCCAAAAGGCTGGGAGGTGGGGAACAAACCCCGCCCAAGCCCTAGGAGGGTAGAGTTGCTTCTGAAGACTTCTGGTCAACTTCCGAAACAGCAGAGAACCAGGCCATTTCTTCTAAGGACCCAAGAGGCAAGCTGTGGTTCTTAGCCTTACACCCCGGCCTGCGCATCAGGATTGGGGTCTGGGTGCGAATCTAGGAGAAGAACGAACGCTAGAGGAAGAACCCAAAGATCTTAAGCCAGGGGAAAGGACACAGCTTTCAGGGCCGGCTGGATTTCGCCTCCAGAGTCCGGAGTGGGGTGTCCTCTCGGAGGGGGCTTGGCAGCCCCTGTCCCTCACCCCTGAGCAACTTCGAGGAAGGGTGTTTCACCATGGCTGAGGCCGAGGAGCCCAAGGAGGTTGCAGAGGTTGCTCCGGGTCCCCAGGGACAACCTGAAGGAGCGGGGATTGAGGGACTAGAAGAACCTGGGACTGCAGACCTGGAGGGGAGGGAAGCGAGCAAGGGAGCTACAGAGGCGCCCGGGGACCAGGGGGCGGGCGCAGAGGCGACTGCCTCGGGGAAGGAAGAAGGAGGCTGTGGGCAGGACGGAGCGATCGGGGAAGCGCAGGCGCAGGACCCGCCGACTGGCCCGGGAACCGAGACTCCCGGCAGAGCGCAGGGTGAAGCCGAGGCTGCAGAGCGCGACCCAGAGGGCGCAGAGCGCGACCCGGAGGGCGCCGCGGTCCTGCAGGGAGCGGAGGAGGAGCCGGGCGCCCAGCAGGTGCTAGAGCCGAGCCCCGGGCTAGGCGCGCAGGGTGAGGTCCCCGAGGTCCCTGGGGACGATCGCCAGGAGCCAGAGGACCCCACAACCTCAGAGGCTCGGAAAGAGGTAGCGTCTAGTCTGGAAGCGCAGGGAGGCAGTGCGCCTGGGTCGCAGATCAATTCAGAATCCCAGGGACCTGCAGGGGACAGCATGGACACAGATGCACCCGCAGGAGAGGCACACGGGTCAGAGGGTGAGTCCCAGGGTGGAGGGGAAAGCAGCCCTCAGCCCCAGGCTGAGGCGACTGAGGTCGCAGCCGCAGAGATCGGAGGACACGACCAGGGGGAGCTGGCGGGAACTCCAGCCGCAGATGCCGCCGGGGAAGCGGGAGCCCTGGGGAAAGACGGGTCGGCAGAAGCAGCTATAGAGGAGGCGAGGGTAGACAATGGGGAGAATGGGAAGCAGGGCGGGTTCCAGGACGAGACCGGGGAGGAGGAAGAGAGGCCAGAACCGGGGTTGGAGGGACGCTGTGAAGAGGGCATCCAGGAGAAACCCCCCGACGGCAGCCCCGATGAAGAGGAGGCCAAATCCACCACCGGGCACGCAGAGTCCCAGGCGGAGCTCAGCAACCACCTCGCTGAGGAGCCCAGCGCCCAGGGCGGAGAAGAATTAGGGCCAGTGAACGGCCGCAGGGAGAACGGCCCGGCATCCGAGGTGGAGGACCCAGGACAGGAGCATGACATCACCCTCTTTGTCAAGGTAAATCTCGCGTCCTCAGGCCTAGGACTACACTGGCATTCTAATCTAGACCAGCGCAGAACCTAAACTGTGCACAAGCGCTTCCATCCACCAGCCGCAAGGGACCCCTAAGATTTCGGGAATGTTAGGGTTGTGGATGCAACTCTGCGGTAGAGCATTTGACTAGCATGTGTGAGGTGCCAAGTTCCATCCCCAGCACCGCAACAGTCTGCAGCATGTGCCTGCAGTGTAAGGTCTGGGACTCAGGGGTTTGGGGGTGGAAGTGTCTGGAAGTCAGGTCTAAGGGTGCTGCTAGTGACGTCCTACCATCCCTTGTCCTGAACATCCTAACTGGCCCTTCTAGTCCCAAGGTTATTAGAGAATTAGGAGGAAAACAAAAGGTGATCAGCCTTCTAATCTCCGAAGTGAAAAAATGTGAGCAGGTAGGTTCAATGGACGAATTCCCAGACTCAACTCCCAGAGGCCCAGGGTTGCCCAACATTTTCAGCTGCAGAGCAGATAATGTGTGTTCAGGGGGACAGTGGAAAGTCTCTTATGTGCTTTCCCGTTTATGGAACATGTTAAGATTTACTTTGGAAGAATTAAAGATGCTGGGGACTTGAACATCACTCTCTGTGCAGTATTCGAGCCTTTAGTCAGGAAGAAAACCCCGATTTCATGTTTGAAAGAGCCCGCAGACACACAAGGAGGAAGTTTTGAGTGTAAACAGGCCTTTTCTTACAAGGCTTCAAAAACAATGGACGAAGTCCAGCAGTGGCTCACACCAAAAGCTTTGTTTAAAAAATAAAGTTCTTCCTGGGACTTTTGGTCAGACCCCAGGAAGCTAGAGATAATAAGATGAAGAATGTGTTTCTTGTGGAACCCTAATCCTTCAGAAATACTTTCAAGCTTGTAGGAGCCACTTAGGTCTAAACCTCCTTGGCTGAGATTTTGAAAACAAAAATGTTCCCAGGAGATCAACGTCAGGATTTAACCAAGTGTTTGGATGGCTAGGGTCTGTGGTGTTTCTAGGCAGTGAGGCCATTTCCCATGCCCAGCACTGTTTTAAAGACCCAGGAGAGTGTGAAAATGTCGGGGTCCAACATGTGAAGGCCCAGACCCAGGCTGGTTCTGTAGGGACTGGAGTGCAGAAGCTGGGTGATCACAGTCTGGTGGAAATTCTCCATTGTTCTGGTCACATGGCTGTGTGATTCCAGCCAGCCTGCTTGGGTTGCAGTTCTGAAGCGAACTGCAGCTCTGACTGGGTCCTCTGCTTCGCTGCTCGACCCGCTTTAATCTGGTATTGTAGAGTTTCAAGTAAACCCAATTTTCTGGCCCAGGCATAAGCCTTACATGCCCTGGTCTCCACCTCCTTTCTCTCTGGCCTTCCCTTAGCATTGTGTGGGTCCCATGTCATCACCAACGGCACTTCAATGCCACTGTGGGAAAGTGCTACACACCAGGGGAGAACCATGTTCCTGGTCCTCCCAGCCTTGGCAATGGGCACATATTTCACCCTCTGCCAGAGTGGAGTCTCCCCACGATGGTCCTGACCTTGCCTCGACTTGGTTGTCAGCTGCACTCAGGAGACTCCCTGCGGTCCTCCTGTCCCCTGTGCCCTTGACCTCTTCCCTGGACAGACCAAATGCGTCATTACGTCTCCAGTGCAGACGGCAGGTGTGGAGGTGACAAGGCTTTGGATGAGGAACTGGCCAGTGGGTCTGGATGGAGTCCTGGCTTTGTCACTTTCTTGATACTAGCTGTTTAATTTCACAATATTACGGTCCCTAGCCTGGGAGGTTACTATGCAGTCTGTGGAACAGACCACGTAACGCCCTTGGAGTTGTGCAAGGCTCTGCATTATTAGCATGGTGTCAGTGAGTGTGCTCACCGCCTCCGCCTTTGCCCCCTTCCCTCCAGCTTTCTTCGCTATGGTGCATTCTACTCTTGCCGTTTTTAAAGGGAACCTCCCTCTAGGTATTGAATTTTCACTTGCTGGGGATTAGGATGTGATGAACACTCAAGCAATGTATCTTTGTGGGTCTTGTGGTCGGTACAGGCAAAGGTCACGGTTGCACCGAAGGTGGGTGGGTGTACATAGGATACAGGTTGGCTGACTCCAGACTCCCTGTTTGTCTTTACTCTTCTGAAAGAAAACAAATAGATCACCAGGCGGTGGTGGTGCACGCCTTTAATCCCAGCACTCGGGAGGCAAAGCCAGGCAGATCTCTGTGAGTTCGAGGCCAGCCTGGTCTACAGAGTGAGATCCAGGACAGGCACCAAAACTACACAGAGAAACCCTGTTTTAAAAAAAAAGAAAGAAAGAAAAGAAGAGAAGAGGAAAGAAGAGAAGAGAAGAGGAAAAAATGGAAGAAAACAAATAGATCTTCCAACAGTGAGGGCAGATAGCTTCTGAGGGTCACTTAAGGCTCACATTGATAAGGCATCCTGGTTTCTGCTGATCCTACTAATCATTCTCTTTGGAAAAACAAAGAAGGAACAAAGACAGACACCCAAAGGAAGGACAGCAGAGACCTTTGGTTCAGGATGTCTTCTGGATTGCCACATTGTGTTGGGAAAACCTGAAACTAGGTCAGAATTACATTTTGTTACCAGCTCTGGCTTATCTAAGTTCTTCCGGGGCCTCCTTGCAGATGGACTCTGTAGTCCCCAGTGACAGGCTGACCAGCTTTGTCCGTGTGGAAAGGCACATGCTCACGGTGGTTCTCCCCGGGCCCAGCTGCCTTTGAGTTCCTGGAGATGGTCTTTGAAGTCCGGCATTCGGCTACAGCAGTGTTCTTCCCAACACTGCACTTGGCCTGTATTCTGTCCACGACTTTTCCCTTTTACTGTTTTTCTTATTTTTCAACAAAGAAATATATTAGCAATGCTATTTTATATATTATATAAAACCTTATTTAAATAGAATTGATTATAATATACACTGGAAGGGGTCCTGATGACATGGACTAATTAATGATAACCATAGCTTATGATCTTGGCTATCTGGTAGATTGTATTGCTCACCATTATGAGAGTTACCATGTTGATAACTTGTCATTTATTCTATGAATATATAAAGATGTATTCTTGTTAAGGAGCTACAGCCATGTGCATCATGTCAAGGCAGATTCCCTTGAGTTTTTGTGTGTCAAATTAATGGCTAATCATTGATTGCTAATCTTTTTTTTTCTTCCCTTAAAGAAGAGTTAACTAGGTCACCAAGTTATAGAATGATCCCCAAATATATTTAGTAAGAGAGATGTTTGTCTTTTTCACTCAGGACTAGGAGAACTTCATGAGAGCACATGCTGGGGGTAGGGTGGGGCAGCAATCGAGAATCTAAATTCCCACAGCAGTTTAACCGCCAAGGAAGGCTGGTTCACAGCAGGCTTTCTTCATACCCAGCCAGTGTTCTCTGAAGCAGGGTTAGGGCTAGGGGAGTCTGAGATAAGGCTTTTCTGACGAATTTTACACGATGTAAAAATCCTCCATGTAAGTGAATGACCCTGGGCCAGAGTCCAAGCATTCTCAAGTTGTATTTTCCACAACTCACATTTAACTAGAACACACAGGTATAACTGAGCCTGTGGGTTTGTCTGGATCGTAAGATCTGGATTTAAAAAAAAAAAAAAAAAAAAAAAAAACACCAGTGAAACTGAAATCCGATGAAAGTAAAGTAAAATTCAAGGAAAATGTAGCTCTGGCTATGTGATCAGAAGTGCGAAAAATAAATAAGCTAATTAAAAGGCTGCCATGCACTGCAACACTACATGGCTGGACAGGACTATGCCGGACCCGATTCTTAAAGACTGCCAGTTGACCAGTAGGCTGTTGCTCCCTGTGATCATTCTGCAGAGAACATGTTGAGACCTGTTCTGTGGAGCTTGGTCTCTAGGGAACCTCCAGGGGAGATGTTATTTTCTCAACAGTGTGAGTATTATGTGTTCTGAAGGGAAATGAGCAACACAGCGCCCCCATAGCTTCAGACTTCTCACTCATGGCTTTCTGATTTTCTTCTAAAACTGCTTTGAAAATGACAGTGTTGCTTAGCAGTGTGATTTTGCTACCCTCTTACAACTGGACACACGCAAACACTGCAGTGGGGTGGAGTGGATGGGGAGCCACACCCCTCACTGATCTGAATGAGATGGGGCCTACTGGATTCGACCCTCCAATCTGGCCCTGCAATGGGCTTCTCCTTCAGTCCCTCATTCGGTGATGGTAGGTGGGTGCTCAGGTTGATGGTTTCAGGGTGACTAATACTGAGAAGCAAGGTCTATACACGATCCCAGGTCCCCATAATCCCAGCCCAGTGTCCCTTGGAAGAAGAAGGCTGTATTCCCTCTGAGGACATCTCGGCTGCAGGGCTATGGATGCTGGGACTTCCGGTTGAGGCATCTGTTTTTCTGCCCCGCCCTGTGCACGCTGCTCCTGTCACTGAGCCTTATGGGAGCAGTTGTGTCCCCTGCCCTTCAGCACAAGCCCCGCCTCCTCCTCACTTGAGGTCTCTTAGGGCCCAGATTTCACACAGCCAGCCTTTCTCGGTGAGGCATGCTCAGCTGCTTTATCTCAGGGAGCATCTGAAACAATCAAGACACAACACACTAGATCCTTTAAGTGTCTCGCCCTTGCATTTTAGATGCATAGATGTGACCTAAGAATTGAGGGACCCTGCAAAAGCCCAGATTCTGGTCCGTGTTTGGGGGTCAGGTAATATGCAGGGTTTCAGGATAGTCTGTTAACTCAGGATACACAAAGTACTCTATTTGGACACTGGGTTAGAATCAGAGAGCACATTGGTGTATGTTTTAGATGCTATAAACAAAAGACCTGCTGTTACCATAATAGGATACTGGATGCTATGTTATTTATAAAGTGTAGGTGTTCATTTGGTTCATGGTTCTGGAGGATGGGATCAGGAGCACGGTATTTGTTTCTGAATGGCTGTGTCATGACATGTCAGAGGTGTCACTGGATGGGACAACAGGTCTAGCTAAGGTCTCTTTCTACTTTACCAATGTTGTCATGAGTTCCTCACCCTCATGACCTCATAACCCTAACCATCTCCTAAAGTTCCCACCTCCAAATATACCAACACGTGAATCTAGAAACCAAATTCCAGCACTCAAACTTTGGGGGTCACATTGATACTGGAGCAAAAAAAAAAAAAAAAAAAAAAGACCAAGAAGGTTCTCTCTGAGCTTACAATGGTGCACGGAGGATGGATATTCGGCAAAGCTGTATGCTTGCAGATGGAACAGCTCTCTGCTGGCCTGGAAGCTGATGTGTGAAAGACCCAGGAGTTATTGCTTTCCTCTCTCAGTGCTTAGCACATCATGCAGCACAGGATGACAACCAGTGGATGCTGGTGTGAGGGGAAGGAGGCTTGAGGATGATGGGTGAGGTGCAGGTGTGCAGAGTACCAGGACCTGAAGACACAGCTGTACCTATTTAGTTATATTTGGCGAGACACTATAATTTCCTCTTCTGCTCCACAGATAACAGGTGCCCTAATAGTCTCCAGTACAAACCCTTCAAGGTTTTCTGAAGTGGCTGGCCTAGATTTGAGCAGCTGCATCTAGCCAGCAAAGCTTTTCTTGTAAGCAGAGCTAACCCATGGTAACTGATGGGCACCAGGAGGCATGTGCTCGGGGGCTCACTTGCAGTTCCAAGGGGCAACACCAGCTTCCTTTTCTTCTTATATGAGGACTAGGGTGCAGCAGTGGACAGTGCCAGCAAGAGCAGGGCCTGACGCTCTGCGTCCCCTCTCCCTTTGCTGTGGGGAGACGGCCTCTTCCACCTGCATCAGACTTTCAGAGAGTTCTCAGCCTTCTCCTCAGGCCCACTCCTTATTCCTTTGACCTGGAAGTGCATTTCTCCTCTGTCCTGTTGGTTAGAGCTGACTAATACCCCCTTCTCCTCCAGCCCTTTCCCAGGCACAGGGCAGTGAGGCGATAAGTTGGTTCAGTATCTGTGCATCTGAAACCTAAGACTAGCTATTCACTTCTACTTGGTTGAAAATATCGAAAGGAGAGTATTTTAGGACCACAAGAGGAGGCAAACTAAGGTTTCATCAGAACTGATAAAGGGTTTCATAGCCAGCTGTGATTATTCCCAAATGACCTGTTTACGACTGCTTTTATTCAGTGACATCAGAGTTCAGTAGCTGTGATGGAGACTCTGTATAATTCAAAGTCTAGAATATTTACCGCTGGGTCCCTTAAGAAAATGTTTTCTGACCTGTAGGAACACCAGCTCTTGGTTCATGCTTGAGGCAGACGTGTTTCCATCTGCACAAAGCTGGGGTTTGGTTTAGATGGAGAAAGGGAACCAGACTGTGGAGAATAAAGGACCCCCAGGTTCTATCAGAGTGAGCAGGAAATATAGGACACTAAGCATCTTATGTAGTGTCAGAAATGCGTTTTCTGTATAAAGTCCATAGTTTTGATTTCAATAAGGTCAAAATAAAACACAGATTAAATATGTTCATATGCAAATCACAACAGGAGGTTGTTTATGTGGCTCTTCTATAAAATGTGCTTTACATTTTTTTTGAAATGATAAAAATTAGCAAAAGGAAAACATGAATATAAAACATATAATATAATGAAAAGTGAGTCTTCTTCCATCTCTGGGTATGAGTTTTCCAGCCTTTCTCCCTAGAGATAACCATTAAAATTCTTTCCAGAGACATCTGTGCATACCAAATGTGTATGCAACCCCCCTCAGTGGATTGGCTATTAATTGCTTTGTAGAGTTATGTCAAGACTTAGAATCCTTGAGCTTCAAACATTGATGTTCAGAATTACGCAGGCACAGGAATTTTGGAGCAGCTTGGATGTATTGTAGTTAGGATACTGGCTAGTGGGGAAGGATTGAAGGAAGCAGAGAACCTCCTTCTAAGATGGCTGACTCACTTGCTTCCTGGTGGGAGGTTCAGTTCTTCACCATGTGGGACACTGTGGTACTGTGTTCATGTCTTCCAGCCTGCCCTGTGGCTGTCCCTAGAACAGGAGGAATCCAGGGGAAATCAGAGAAAAAGCCATAGTGCCTTCTGTGGTTTCATTTCAAAAGTTACAGTGTTGTGGCAGAGGGTGGACTATCTGCCTGGCATGCTCAAAGCCCTGGGTTTGATCCTCAGCACCACATAAATTGGGTCTGGGAGGTGGAGGCAAAGAATAGAAGTTCCAAGTCATCCTCCACTATATACCAAGCATGAGTCCAGCTGGCCGCATACAAGATGCTGTCTCAAAAACAGAAGTGTGACATCTATCTTGTTTTGCTCACTAGACTAGAGTTACCAAGCCCATCCTTCAAAGAGAGTGGTGTCAAGTGTTACCTTTTAAAGGGAAAGTCAAAGAATTTGTGGACATGTTACAAACACCAATTCTAGTTTTATTGTCTCTTACAGAAACAGGGCAACAGAAATACATTGCTCGCTTTGTTTCAGTATGTTGTTTTCTTAGAAACCGTCCTTTATGCTTGTTAAAAAACATCTTCGTAGTCTCCTGGTGGATGTACTCTATGATTGATTGATCCTTCATGTATATGTAGGTGTTTTTCTTTCTTGATACACTAACCAGCCCTGCACTGAACATCCTTCCCAGCCAAACAACAATACCCGGAAGTTAAGTTGTTAGGCATGGCATTGCTGGGAGAAAAGGTATGCATGCCTAGAATGTGATAACCTTTGCTAATTTTCCTCCTCGGAGAGATGAGTTATGTGAAGTTCCTCTGACGTCCCGTCTGTACTCAACCTTCCCCATTCCGGTCGTTATCAAACGCTTTGAATCCTAAAGATGAAAAATGATGGTGTTATCACTGAAGTCAGGTTTCTGTTTATGATGCAGCCGGGGGGAGGCTGAATTTCCCGCCTCCTGCTTCCTGTGGCTGATTGTGTAGGTCCTTTGTCTGATTTTCAAACAGGCTTTGGTCTTATCCTTTTGTCCTGGAGGAATCGTTGTCTGTCTTCCTATGTGCTCCGCTTACTTTCATGGGAATATGTGGGCTGTGGACAGAGTTGACCTGATCTCACGGTCATTTCTTGTCATCGGATGCTTGGGAATCAGTGTAGGCTATCTGGCCTGGACGTCTCTCACTTTATTTGCTGCAATGTTTAAGTGCTCTTTGGTGTGTTATACTCTGTAACTTCTTAAATGCCTGGGGGTTCCCTCTTCCATCCTAGATTTCTCCATTTGGTTCTAATTAGCAGGACAAGCAGAGGGCTGGGGCGACACCCAGAGCCACCCTGCCGAGTGCTTATGCTTTGCTCTCTTTTTGGGGACACTGGACCCAGCAGCCCAGCAGGGAGAAGTTCACTGTGCATCTTTACCAGTGTCCTCAACCTTGCCTTGAGCAGGACTCCTGTTGCATCTCAAGCCACAGTAGGATGAAGGGAGGAGATAAGGAGTCAGAGCAGGGCAACTGCTGTTCCCATCCCCGAGTTGAGGCACACACGGTGTTCTGATGTGAATCTGGAGTAATGGTCAAGGTACTGGGTACATGACAGCCATCAAGTGTGTTGGAGCTTTCTGTAACAAAGGCGTGCTTGGTCTGGATATGCAGAAAATTAACACTTTTCTGGTGCCTTTGGTGTCAGGACCTTGGAGGCCAGTTCAAAAAAACTGGGAAGATGCAATCTTCCCCCCAACTTTGTTTCCTTTGTTTGATCTCCAAGCTGAGCTCCTTCTATTCTGTTCCCATGAATAATCAGACTGGATGAAGTTTTAGGTTGCACTCAATGGCTTCTCGGCAATCATCTAATTCTCCAAACAGAATTCAACACTTAAGAAAGCTCAAAGGAGGCAGCAATCAGATCCGAGGGGCCAGTCTTTGTTCATTGACATTTTAACCAATATATTACGACTCTGAGTTGTAAGCGGCAGCTATGACAGAAGATTTGCTGGAGATCATGGGGGTTGCTAAGGTGAGTGCTGTGTATGTAGCTCTTCCCGTCACTGGATGTGAGAACACAACTCCACTGTTCTTAGACATTTGTCACGTTTTCTGGTGTTTTCAAGTTAGTCAAGGACTGAGTCTGTGGACTCTTGTAGTGTGGTGGATTAAATATGACTCATTACCTGCCTTTTTCTTTCAGGCCATCAACCAGCTCCCAAATCATGACACAGAGACTTATTAATTTTGAATGCTCGGCCTAGCTTGGGCTCGTTTCTGGCTAGCTCTTTTAACTTAAATTAACCGGTTCTCTTAATCTATCTTTTGCTTCAGGCTTTTTACCTTTAAAGGCTTCTTACTTTCTTCCCGTGTATCTCACTTTCACTGCTTCTGTCTGTCTGTCTGTCTGGCGGCTGCCTGGCTCCTGGCCCCGGGTGTCTCCCTCTTTTTCTCCCTTCTTCTTCTCTCATTCTTTTTCTCTCTGCCCGCCAGCCCCACATGTCCTTTCTCTGCCTAGCTATTGGCTATTTAGCTTTTTATTAGACCAATCAGGTGCCTTAGACAGCAACGCATATTTTCATAATTAAACAAATGCAGCATAAACCAATGTAACACATCTTTACACAGTTAAAGTAACATTCCACAACATAAAGAAATGTAACACATCTTTGCCTAGTTAAATATTCCACAGCAGGACTCTGTATTCTGTGACATGCTGGCCACTGAGAAGTAGGATTTGGTTTACCTTTCCCTGAATCTGGTTGTACCTTTTTGACCCACATGGTGACTGGTAGAATATGATGACTACAATGCTGTCGCTGGTGGTCCAGTTCCAGCCTGGGTGTTTTTGTTGTTGTTTGTTTGTTTGTTTTTTGGCTTCTTTAAGGAATTGAAACAAATGCTCAAACAGATTGCAAAAGTAGCCATGAAACTATTATAGTGGACCACATGAGTGAGGATTATTGTTGGGGCTTCCTTTTCTGGGGTTCAAGAGGAGCAAGAGTTGCTAAGGGGTGTATCATGGGCGGCTCTCTATTTTGATAGATGATCTTAGATTATGTAAACCTTTGCCCACTGTCTCTTCCCATGATGCATCTGATGTCCATACTATGCATGTCCAACTATGCATAAGCATAAAATAAATAACATGAGGCAAATAGGAAATTCTCCCTTTAATCCCAGCACTCGGGAGGCAGAACCAAGTGGATCTCTGTGAGTTCAAGGCCAGTCTGGGCTACAGAGTGAGATCCAGGACAGGCTCCAAAGCTGCACAGAGAAACCCTGTCTGGAAAACAAAAACAAAAACAAACAAAAAAAGAAAGCCTAAAAGTTCGCTCAGATAACACTGTTTGTCTTATATACACACCAGTCTAGGCCAGATTAGCTCAGTATCTGTAGTTCCCATGTTTGTTTTAGGATGTTTTGAATAGAAAAGGGGCATTATCAAGAAGATGCCAAGGGGGAGCAACTTACTTTCATTGGTAAAATGAGATATACATGTAGCTCAGTGCAGGTGTAGATCAGGTCAGGTGGGGTCCAAGGTTGCTAAGGGGTTGCTAGGCACATTGTTCACAGAAAGGTATGTGCATTATGTGCAGGTGATGGTCTAAGGCTGCCAGATGCATTATTAGGAGGTGGATGTGTGCACAGCCCAGGCCTATCTCGGGGCTAGGTGTTTATTTTACTGTTGAAAGTTGCATCACTTCTGCCCATCCGCTGGTAACCCTGAGGTCACCACACTGGAGAGGCCCCCTTCAGGCAGTCCACTTGATGGTCCCAGCTGAACTCAGCCTTACAGCTATGTCCACAGGGCACTGAGTCCCCGTGTGAAGCTACATCATCTTTCCCACAAGTCGCCCATGCACCAGTTGACTACTGAGCGACTTTGTCAGTGCCTGGTTGGGTGCAAACATCACTTGGACAGATGTGTCTAAATGACCTAACAGGGCTACTGAGAAGACTCAGGGAGTCAAAAAGCTTGCTGGGCAAAGCTGGAAATCTGAGTTGGATGTCTGGATCCCACCAGGTGGCAGGAGAGAATTCCTGAGGAACTGTCTCCTGACTTCCCTGTGCATGTGTGCAGTGCATACACAAGTACTGTTTCTGAAGTATCAGGAGATATAGCAAAACAGTCACTTTAGACTCCTAATTCCAGGGTACTTCATCACGTGGCAATTGGTGATGGGTGTGTGTAAGTTCATGTCTTCCCTAGGCTGGTCAAGTATGAGCAGGTGAGAAGGTCAGACCCAGATGGGAGGGCTGGGATGGGTAGGGCCAGTGGTGGGGAGGTGTGCAGAGGGGGTGGCTCCCTGTCACAGTCAGCCTTTCTATTTAGTTTCTGCATATTTCCCCCTTGGAGTCAGTCTAGGGCTTGAAACACCCTGTCACTCAAGAACGTAAAGCAGAGGGTGTGTAACAGCGGGCTGCATTATTAAGCAGGCTTTCAGAACAAGGTGTTCCTTTGTTGAAATAATTCCTTGTGAGGATTTTACAAGGAAATAAGCTTTTCATCTCCATGTAAAAGCTCTGGCTGGTATTGGGCCACGTTATTAACTAAGGATTAAAAATAACTCTGCATTTTCTGAGCTTAATTCACATAAGGAAAAAAATGTCAAGGGACATTTTATTTGTTCACTTACTTTTCATGGCTTGGTTTTACTTGCTGTGATGTGGAACACCAGCATCACTAAGCATTTGAGAGCCGAAAGCTCTGTGGTTAGGCAATTAAGCTATGTGGGTCAACTCCTTGATCTCTCTAATAATAAATTAATTGTTACAACAGTTGACAAGAATAAATACTACACACAGTTTAGAATACGTTTAGGATTAGGGGGATGTTTGAAAAGGTAACGTCTGGGTTTCATAGTCTTGAAATCTAAAGTGTGTTTAGGAGTAGAGTAGTGTGGAATGGAACCAGTTCTGAGTTAAATGGGGAGGGGTCTTTTGTCCAAATAGGGCAGAATTCCTGAGTAACCTGCAGACACATTTGACCAATAGTGAACAGATGATGCACCTGTCTCCCCTACAGGGGCTGCTTCACTGTGCAGACTTTTATTTGAAGGGAAAAAAAACAAAAAACGCTACACTTTTTTTTTTCTAAAATAAACCTTGCTTACTTAGGACACTTTCCCCTTTTATGGTCTTAAGAGAAGTGTGACCCATAATATTTGTGTCACAGTATTGTCAAACAGGACAGTCCATAATATTTGTGTGGTGGGATGGTCAAACAGGACAGTGAACAATACCGAGGATGTGAGGTGGACTTGGGGCTGCCACGGCCTTTCCTTCCCCTCCTCCTAAGGTGGTAGGTACCTGCCCATCCAGCTATTAGCTTCCTCTGCAAGGAGCCTCATTTCTACCTGGGTTTGGTTGTTTGTTGTTGTCCTAGCCGGAGCAGACAAGGGACAGAGGGACACAGAGCCAACCAGGTGGTTTCTGTTGCTGTTAGTGAGGGTTCTTCTACCCACCTCTCTAAAGAAGCCAGAGACGTTCCAAAGTGTCTGCAGACTTCTTCCCGTGTCATGCTTGGATCACCCCAGGAGCTCCATCCTGTTCCTGACTGAGGAAGGGATAAGACAGTGGAAAGTGCTGGTGCAGACTGTGGAGGAAGTGGGGAGACCGTGCTGAGCCAAACAAAGCTATGGTAGAGGGGACCCGGACGGAGAGGAGGGGCCTTGGTGGGGTGCTCTCAGCAGTAAGGCTGTGGAACAGCTTGCCCTCAGTCTGGATGAGACTCACAAACTCTAGGACTTGATTTGAGAAATCACATTCTGAGGTCTGATGCCAGCATCTCCCCAGAGCCCTGTGTTGATTTCATGTTCCCTGTAAAGGTGTTCTTGTCCCCTCAGCAATGGTGAGCTTAGTTGGTGAATGTAGACAGTATGTATAAGTTGTTGCTTTGGACCTTGTCAAAGAAGATAATTTTCTACAGTGTTGTCTCTATGAAAAAAAATCAATACATGAATTCTACTCATTCTACTCATATTGGATTATAGATCCTCTGCTAATGCTTGTCTCCTAAGAGGCATCCATGGATACTTCTGTATGAGAGTTTAAGCCTGAAGTTCTGATTTTTAGCACTCTAAGCCTATGGAGCACCATACTCTGGGTGATTAGCTTTTAGATTTCTTAACTATTAATAAAACCTTTGCTGCCTGCACCAATGGTGTCTCAATAAGCAAATGAGAAGAATGATAAACCTTCCTGTTACTATTTAGTTCATTCACAAGGACAAGTTTGTAGACTGTATTTGGCTGTGTTTCTCAAACGTTCTCCACTGTGGGTGGGAGCTCCAGGTGTTCTCAAGGGGACCAGAAACCTGGTCAGGAAAAGAGGAAAGCGAGTTAAATTCCAGAAGCTGGTGCTCATCTGAGTGGGCTACCCTGTCTTCTGGTGCCACTGTCATTTGACCTTGAAGATTTGCTGCTGCACCGGTAGTGTTCAGTGTCTCTGTCCAGAGCCCTCAGAGGCTGGGAAAAGGCACTGAATGGCCAGAACCAGAGTTACAGACACTTGTGAACCTCCATGTCTGTGCTGGGAGCTGAACTCTGGTCCTCTGGGAGAGCAGCAAGTGCTCTTAACCACCCATCATCCCTTCATCCCCTAAAGCATTATTTTAAAAAAATAATGTGTATTTTTAAAATAATGTGGGTCCAAGGGAAGCTTTGCCTTTGCTCTTGTCCCCAAAGCTCCCTCCCTCCCCCCCTCCCTCCCTCCCTCCCTCCCTCCCTCCTTCCTTCCTTCCTTCCTTCCTCCCTTCCTCCCTTCCTCCCTTCTCTCTTTCCTCCTCCTCCTCCTGCTCCTTCTTCTTTGTCTCCCCCCCCCCCCCCTTAGACAGGGTTTCTCTGTGTAGTCCTGGCTGTCCTGGATCTCTCTCTGTAGACCAGGCTAACCTCAAACTCAGAGATCTGCCTGCTTCTGCCTCCTGAGTGTTGGGATTAAAGGTATGTGCCACCACCACTGCCTGGCACCCTTTTGGTTTCTTCTCTGTACCTGGTGTGTGTGACTTCAGGTGCCTTTGGAGGGCAGGGCTATGGAATCTCTCTGGGGCTGGAGTTTCAGGTGGTCTTGAGCCACCCCATGTGGATGCTGAGAAATAAATTCAAGTCCTCAGTAGCAACAGTTAAGTGCTCTTAACCTGCTGTCTCCTCAGCCCCATCCTTGTTTTGTGAGACAGGGTCTCCTACTGGGACATGTGGCTTTTGGAGTGGGCTAGGGTGGTTACCAGTGAACCCCAGGGGTCTGCCTCCCTCCACCTCTCCAGCGCTGGGTGTGCCACTGTGCCTGGCTCTCGTGTGGCTGTTGGGGTTGAACTAGGGTCCTTACTCTTGAGTCTTCAGCACTGACTCACAGCTGTCGCCCTAGATCCACACCTTATATTTCCTGAGTAAATGTTCTCTCGTTGAACCAGCTTACGGATGAGATGGGGCAAAACTGTGCTCACCTCTGTGCTCCCTTCTTACGAGGCCTGTCGGGGGAAGGGAGTCCTCTGGGGCAGGTCCCACAGATGACCATATTACTGCGGGTTTGGCCAGAGATGAGGTCCAGGTATCCAATGTGCTCAATTGGTTTAGAGGATTACAAGGCCAGGCAGGACAGGCGGAGGTGTATAGTCCTCTGTAAAGCTACCAGTCCCTAAGACCAACACTCCACCTTGAAATTCCTAGAGAATTCTCATTTTCCCGCTACATGGATGCCTTTCTTTTAGCGACACGTTGACGTGAACTCTTCCAGAGGTACACAAACAAGAAATTCACTTATTCATGTAGGATCTTCCTTTCCAATAACTCAAGGCTTTCTGTGGGGGGTGGAGGGTGGGGCAGTTCTTTTGAGGTTCAGAAGGAGAGTCCAGGGTCCCCTTTGTCTTCTTTGGTCCAGGGAAAGCTCTGACCCCATTCTTCTCCCAGAGGTCTCCTTGGCCCAGGGACAGCTCTGACCCCCTCTCCTCCGGAAGTGCCCTGTTTCCTCTAGCTGTACCTGGGTCTCCCTGCAGGGAGTGGGTAGAGCTGGGAGGAGGGGCGTGGCTCGCTGGCTCTCCAGGTCCTTTTTGGTCTCACACAACTCCAGTGTCACAGACCGACTTTTAAAAAAATTTCTCCTCCTTTCTCTCCACCAAGAACCTCCCCAACACCCCCTCCTTCCTCTTCCCCTGGATCCACTCCTCCATTTTTCTTCAAAAAAGAGCAGGCCTCCCAGGGATATCAACCAAACATGGCATATCAAGTTACAGAAGACTAGGCACATCCCCCATATCAAGGCTGCATGAGGCAACCCAATAGGAGGAAGAGGGTCCCAAAAGCAGCCAAAGGAGCCAGAGATATCCCCACTGTCACTGTTAGGAGTCTTCCAAGGACACCCAGCTACACAGCCGTAACATATATTCAGAGGACCCAGGTTAGACCCATACAGACTTCCCGATGGTCACTTCAGTCTCTGTGGGCCCCTGTGAGCCCTGGTTAGGTGATAGCTGTGGGGGCCATGCTCTTGTGGTGTCCTTGACCCCCTCTGGCTCCTAAGGACGAAGCCTCTCTGATGACTAGTATGCTAGGCCTGGGACAAACCTGCTCTTACAAAGATGGGTCCCGTCCCGAACCCAGCTCCACACACGTGCTTTGACGGGCACTGCCCTCATTCACCAGCACAGACTGGGTATAAACGTGCCCTGTGGTGTGCCCCATGGTGGCTGGGGCCTTCATCTGGGGACAGAGGCTGCTGAAGATTTTTTCCTCTGTATTTACTTCCCTAGGTTTGGCGGAGGCTTTCCTAAACAGCCTGTCTCTGTGTTTCTGTCATTTCCTCGGAGACCCTACCATTTCTCATGCCCCCTTTGCACAGCACGAAAGCATTCTCTTCACTACATCTGCTACACAAACACATCTGACAGCGTGTGAGCCATCCCAGGGCAGCTCTCGGGGGCTCAGGGAGCATTGTTGAGGTGAGACCAATGCAACCCCCTAGTCCCATTAGAAAAGACTCTAACATTGTTTTCCAAGCTTGTATCTTGCTGAAGGTCCCAGTAAGAACATCTCCAGGGGTGTCCAACCTTCTGATATTGTCACGTGATGTTGACATTCACCAACCTGTTGGGCTGCGTGCATAGCTATCCTGAGACTCCTGGGTACTGAACGCCATGGTTGGATGTATATTTTTGCAAACAAAAGATACTTCAGGGGGTTGAGGTTGGCCTGAGGTGGGTCCTTTGTTGGCCCAACTTCCAGGCTCTGTGGGTAAGAGCACAGCACTGTCTGACACCTGCCTGTCCAGCAGCTTCTTGGGTGGGTGTGCCGGGGTTACCCCCACATCTGATCACAGCTGGGGTTACCTCCACATCCCATTTCCCTCTTAGAACAGACTCTGTCTCCCCTGTGTGATTATTTTCTGCTACTGTATCTCAAAATATTTGCAAGTTGTTCTGTGCGTGAAGTGAGATTTTCCCACTTTCTCTAAATTCTTGTTTCCCGAGACTTTTTGATAAAAAATACATGGAAATAATGGTGACTCTTGGGTAGTGGACTCACCCGGGTTGTAACTAGGATGTGAAACAGATAGGTTTGGAAAATGGCATCCCTCTCCTCGCAAGGTATCAGTGTGTCTATTTGCACGTGGAAGTCAAGGTAACTCACTGCCCGACCCTGGGCAGCTGTAACTGCTTCATGGTGTGCAATGAATTCGGGGCATGGATCCTTGGACGCCTAGCATGTCATCCTGCTTGGAAAACGTGAGTCTTGGTGTCGTTTGCTCCATGCCTGGGTTTCAGACAATGATGTCAAGCTGATCCCAGGTTGGGGAACCCTGATACAGGGTCATCCTCTCTCTTCTATTCCCAAGGATGAGGTGGGGATGGAGGAACTGCCAAAGAAAGCATTGACAGGGAGAAGACTTCCTTCTGGCTCAGCCAGTGTGTCAGCCTTGGTCAGCCTTGGTCAGCTCGCTGTGTTTCTCCTTGTTTAGCAAGCAGCTGATCCCACTGGGCCTTGAGCCAGGCCCTTCTCCTGGTGTCGGTAAAGCCAGGCCAATGTTGGAAAGGGGAAGGGAGAGGAATAAGCTTCCAGATAGTTCTGTATTGTCTGAAGTATCCTGAAATGCTCCATTTGAACTGTCAACACCTACAGAGTGGTGCTGTCTGGCTGACAAAGGACTCTGAAGTCTTGTGTATTAGTCATCCTGACCCAGAACCCTTGAAGGCATAAGGATTTAACTGTTGCAAGATGTCCAGTGACATTTGACTGTTAAAAGTGGAAAAACACTCCTTTGAGATGGAGTTCTAACAGCAGTTTGTGGTCGTCCCCTTCAAATACCATAATGTTTTTGTAAAAGTCATGGCTAATTTTCTGCTTTGAAAGCTTACCATCACCTTCTGGAATATTCTACGTGACATGACATCACCCTTGCCGGTTGACCTCTGTTCCCTTCTCACCAGCAGAACCACAGCCTGGTTAGTTCCTAAAGCTTGTAAAACCTGGCATTTCGGCTTAGTCAAACAGGCTTCTCTGAAAATCACTGAGTGTCAGTGGACACAAGGTTGACACAGCCTGGAGTTCTGAAACGTGAAGCTGTAGATAGACTTGACTAAATTACATGGAAACGGAACCCCGCTTCCCTCTGATGTCACCAGGCTTGGGGTCACAGTGTGTCTCACGCGGTCACCTCTCTCTTCTTTATAATCATTCTGTTAGCACTCAGAGATGTTCATTTGTTTTGGGGGTTTTTGTTTTGTTTCTATTCTGGTCAAAGTTCTTCCATTAAGGAAGACAACTTCAGGATAAACTAATTACCCAATTGACTTGACATAGCTCTTGTTCTAGTCATTGAAATGAAGCAAAAGTTGTCAAGGACCACGCCCCTCATGAGCTCCATTAAGAACTTCAATCCATGCCGGGGGGTGGTGGCGCATGCCTTTAATCCCAGCACTTGGGAGGCAGAGCCAGGCAGATCTCTGTGAGTTCGAGGTCAGCCTGGTCTACAGAGTGAGATCCAGGACAGGCACCAAAACAACATGGAGAAACCCTGTTTTGAAAAACCAAAAACCAAAAACCAAACCAAAACAAAACAAAACAAACAAAACAAAACAAAAAACCCAAAAAACAAAAAACAACCCAAACCCAAACCAAACCAAACCAAACCAAAAAACAAACAAACAAAACCCTTCAATCTAAGGAGCAAATGAACAAATTACTGCCTGTGCTGCTGAAATCAATTTGTGACTATCCTTCAGTGTTTTAGTGACCAGCTGCAGTCATTAGCACACGGTTCAGAATGCTGCAGCACAATTTGGCCAGAGATCTGGCAAGTGTGTCTCTAGAAAATGAAATTTATGAAGAAGGCACCAGAGTGTCTACTGGTCTTCCCACTCCCTAACACCTGTGACCAGGTGTGCCTCTAGGAGAGCGTAGAGGGGTGACTTGTTTGCTGTATGTGCGAAGAAATTCACCGAGACTATCCTCTCCCAGGAACATTAGCACCCTTATGTGAGGTGGGCCTCTGGAAAGCCACGACTCTGAACTATCATTTTCTTTCTATATAGCTCTCTGAGATTCAGGTTAGAGGAACATGTTTTACGTAGATTCTTCTGAATCTCACAGATTTTATCATGTAGGTGATCATTGCCTCCTACACAAACAGTTAACAACAGAGCACTGGTTTCTACCATCTTTTCATATTAAACAGAGAGCATTCCTAAATCCACACAGCCCCAGTCCTATCCCTGCTACATGTAACTTCCCTTAGGAACCCTTAAGAGACTTCTGATTTACTGAGGAACAAAAGTAGCTGTAGATTTGCCAGCTCCCAGCAGCCAAGAACTTCATACATTGGCTGCTGAAATCAACCTTGGAGGCCCCTGGTCCTTTCCCCTCTGTTAATAAGAAGCTCTGGGCCTTTCATCTGCATAGAACTTATAAACATCACAGAGGAAAATGGAGAGAGAGCAGGATCCCTCCCTCTCACTCCCCCAGAGCTGGAAGCTATTCATGTCTGAGGAAGTTTGTGAATGGGCAAGGAAATTCTGAACAAATGGAGAAAGCTGCATTTGAAGACAGAGTTTCTGTCACATGGTATGCCCTGCCCAGCATATGGCCCGTCCCTCTGTGCTGGTCACTTTGCTCCGCCCTGTCTCCACCCTCCAATTTCAGTGAAATAATGAACAGATCTGGAACTGGTATTTTCTTAACAAACTGTCCACAATCTACCTGCTGGTCTCAAGGTGTATTTTTAATAGCACACTGTGAGGGCCCGGGTGTGTTTGGGATGGGGTGTCAGCAGCGTGGAGGACAGAAGGACAATGTCCCTTTGATAACTTTCAGCAGAATATTAGAAGGGTGTTGGGTAGGGAGGGCATTTTATTCTAGTTTTTCTGGACTTTCTGGATTCACTTACTATTTTTTCCCCATGAGTCTGTGGTATAGACACATGTACATGTATGGTGTGTGCCCTTGACCATGGTGGCACATGTGGTGTGTGCCCGTGGTGCCACGTGTGGTGCCACGTGTGGAGGCTGGGGGTGGTGATCAGCTGTTTTCCTCTATCGAGTTCTGTCTTATGTTTTGAGAAGTGTATTGCTCACCGAACTTAGAGCTCCGATTTGGCTGGCCACCGAGCCCCACGTACCCTCTCGTCTCTGCCCCCAGCACTAGGGTTTATATGTGTGAATGGATTCCAACTTTTCATGTGGGGGTTGGGGACCTGAACTCAGGTCTCCATGCCTGCACAGTGAGCACGTTACTGACTGACCCGTCTCCCCAGCCATACAATTGATTGTTTAACACTGAAATCCTATGTAGAAGGACACTCCCTCAAGTTCTGAGGACACCTGGGTGAGTACGTCTTCAGTCAGGGCTATTTTCTGAGGGCTGTGGTGCAGTCAAGAGGTACACATAAAAATATATCTTCTCTCCACTAGAGGGCACCAATGCCCTTCCGGAGCTGTCCCTGTGGCTAGGTCTCAGAGGCTGTGAATCCAGCTAGAAAATCCATCTGCTTCCAGAGGGGGTGTGGAGGAGCAAACAGGTCTCCTGGGTTGACACCAAAACAGTTTTGGGAGTTCTGGAGTTCACAAAGAAGAGCTGGCCTCTCAGCTTGGAACCAAGGAAGCTTGCTGACCTTCCTTGGCACCTGTGGCCATTACACAAATCTCTGGAGCGGATCCACAAAGTTTGTAGAAATATGCTAAGCCCTGCTGTGTCACAGGTTACCCCTCTTGCTGACTTGCTGTGGCTCACCTGCCAGACTGTCTCGGGCAAAGATTTGGATTTCTGATTGGAAGTTCAGCAGTAGAGGCATTCTGCTTCTGTTGTAACAGATTCCCAGAGTCTAGGAAGCGTAAGCAAGCCTGGTTTGTTATCTTATGGCTTTGCTGGTCCCAGCAAGATGGTGTTTTGTTGTTGGTTGTTTTTTGCCTTTTTGTTCTCTGGTCTTTGGTCTTTTGAGGGCCCACCACCTAGCTCCCAAATAAATCACACACGGTGGCTTATTCTTTCTTATGAATGCCCGGCCTTGGCTTGGCTTGTTGCTAGCTAGCTTTTCTTAAATTATCCTGTCTACCGTTTGCCTCTGGGCTTTTCCTGTTCTCTTCTGTATATCTTACTTTCAGTCTTACTCCGTGGCTGGCTGTGTGGCTGAGTGGCTGGCCCCTGGCGTCCTCTTCTCCTTATTCTCCTGCTCCTTCTTCTGCTTTTTTTTTTCTCCTTCTATTTATTCTCTCTGCCTGCCAGCCCCACCTGTCTCTCTCTGCTGCCTCACTATTGGCCGTTCAGCTCTTTATTAGACCATCAGGTGTTTTACACAGGCACAGTAACACAGCTTCACAGAGTTAAACAAATGCAACATAAAAGAATGCAACACATCTTTGCACCATTAAACAAATATTCCACAGCATAAACAAATGTAACACATCTTAAAATAATATTCTACAGCAGCATCTGGCTGGCATCAGAAGGGCTGGTTTCATTTGAGACTCTAGGGGACAGTCCACATTCTTTCTTCTCCAGCTACTGGAGGCCACCGGCTCTTCCGGACTTGGGGCCCCTCCTACAACATGTTAGAGCTAACAATTTCATCTCTGACTGTCATTCCCTGGTGGAAACTTTCCTCAACAGCTAGAGGAAGGCTGCACTTTCAGGAACCCAAGTGATTAGATTGGGCCATCTTAATCATCCAGGGTAGCTCCTGCATCTTAAAATTCATCACGTGGGTAGCGTTCACACAGACCTCTCTGCCTAGCAAGGTAATGTGTTCAGAGGTGCTGTGTATTAGGATGCTGGCATCTTTAAAGGTTTTTTTTTCCTGCTGTCTATTGTACCAGCATATTGTCTTCAAGCTTATTTTCCTAGATTTTTGTCAATCAATGGTAGAAAGAGTGGTAGTCAACTGCTTGGAAAGCCAGTTGGGGAGTATTTCCCAGCTTCTCTTGGAATTGAGACTGGCAATGGATGCTTTCTCAGATATAAAATGGGAAGGGCAGTCTGAAAGGTCTAGGTTAAGGAATGACTTGGTTCAGTACCCAGACTCTTTCTGCTTCTACTGAACACACTTTTTTTTTTGTTTGTTTGTTTGTTTGTTTGTTTGAGACAGGGTTTCTCTGTGTAGCTTTTGTGCCTTTCCTGGATCTCACTCTGTAGACCAGGCTGGCCTTGAACTCACAAGGATCCGCCTGGCTCTGCCTCCCGAGTGCTGGGATTAAAGGTGTGGGCCACTGCCTCCCGGCCTACTGAACACTCTTTATGGCCAGTGGGGCAGTGGTTTTACTTGCTTTAAAAAAAGCCTCAGACCCAAACTCCTTGGCTGGCCACATGAAGGTGCAGCACCGGGCTGTGGTGGCCTGGAACAGAGCAGACTCCATGGGTGTTCCTCAGGAGACCTCCTTGTCCTTGCCTGCCCTGTTGGAAACAGAGAGGGGACAGAGGCCACAGCTCACAGCTTTTGTAGGGCTCCCTCCTTTTTGTTTGTGGTGCCAAGCCTGCAGGGTCAGTTCCCACATGATAGCATGGGCACTTGCACCCAGGGGTGGGGGTGGAGTTACAAAGTCGACCTCATCACCCTTTTCCTGGCTTGTGAAAGTTTCCTGTTGAGGGAAAAGGGAATATATACCATTTATGAGCCCAAATGTGCCCACCAGGGCTGTCTGGTGTCTCCCTCCCACCGCTTCAGCACACTGGATGGCACAGCCAGAGCTCCAGCTCCACCTCCTTCTCCAACCGCAGCGCCCATGTGCAGCTCACCTGCTTCTGATATGTATTCTTTTTTCTTTATTCTTTTCTTTCTTCCTTCCTTCCTTCCTTCCTTCCTTCCTTCCTTCCTTCCTTCCTTCCTCCCTCCCTCCCTCCCTCCCTCCCTCCCTCCCTCCTTTCTTTCTTTCTTTCTTTCTTTCTTTTCTTTCTTTCTTTGGTCCGAGACAGGGTTTCTCTGTAGTTTTGGTCCTGGATCTCTCTCTGTAGACCAGTCTGGCCTCGAACTCACAGAGTTGGCTTTGCCTCCTGAGTGCTCGGATTAAAGGCGTGTGCCACCACCACCCTCCCAGCTTCTTATTGTTGCTATGACTCCTGCAAGTCACCTCCAATTCTCGAATGACAGGGATGAGGAAAACTATCCAGAAAGCACCGCTCGTCTCTGGAAGGGCTCTGGTGAAGGCAGAGGAAAGGGCAGACATCTTCCCCATTTGTCTAGCAGGAGATTAACTGGATACCCACTAGCTGGGTCCTTTGATTCAAATCCCGATGCGTGGCCCTGGGTAGGTTCCTCTGTCTGCATCTTGACTTTCTCACCTATAAGTGGAGACAGCAAAAAGTACCTGTAGCCACCAAGGCCCTTGTTAGCATTGACTGTAGTGATTTACGTAACATGTTTCAGTGAACGGGACAGAAAAGTGCCTCTCATGGTCACGGTCACTGCCATCACCATCACCATCAATATTTCACAGTGTGACTGTTCAGTTCATAATCCCATCTGTAAAAGACAGGGGTGGGTGTGGGCTTCTCAGGGTCTCAGGCTTGTTTGGAGGAGATGCACCTAGCTAGGCATTCTCTTAGAATGGAGATGGGAGCTATAGCCCAAGCTAACCCCTTGTGGCCGACACAGGTCTTCGGAGCCCCAGCTTCCCCAGAGGAGATACCTACCAGGGGGCTGCCTGTCTCTCACCCACTGCCAACAGTGTCAGAGACTCCTGCAAGCTTTTCCTACTTAGATGGACACGGATTCTGGTTTAACTCAGGGAGGCCCTGGAGGACCAAAGAGAAATGGAGGCCTTTGGGCTTTGAGACGAGGGCCTCCTTCCCAGCCTGCTTGTGTGGTGTTTTTGGTCAGGTGTATCTGTTATGTTCTGAGATGGCCTATGCTGGTGTTGGCCATCTGATGGCTTGCTTTGTTGGTCCAGTCCAGCAGAAGACAGGCCCAGAGCATGTGGGCCTGCCTGGAGAGCTGACTTCTGGTGAGCTTCTGCGCAGGCTTGGGCTGTTTTCCAAGCTGTTGGTTAAGGTTCTGCCTCCTCCCTGCACCCCGCATAGATCTCACCCGTTTGTCTGCTCACCCTCCGTGGGTGCTGATGGGTTCTTGCTGTGGGGTCTGGGGCCACCTCCTCAGCATCATCATCAGCTGTGGAATCTGGTGTGTTCTCCCATGTAGATGTTCTTGGGGGAGCGTGAAGGCCAGCTTCTGGGTGACCTAGGAGGACTTTAGTTATGCCCCCCTCAAAAATGAGAACGTGCCTAGGTGGTGGGGGGAAAAGCTGTCCCAGCCTGCCTGGAACTCACAGGGGTGAGACTAACGATAAACCCAGGGTAGTCCTGGGTACACCAGCCAGCTGACTCCTGCTTGGGTTGCCCCAGTACTAACCCAAGTCACGAAGTAGACAAGTCTTTCATGAGCATTGTGTCACATCTTCTCTTGGGCTCATCAGCCCTGCCGTGGTCAAGGTGTGCACAGCTCTGCACCTGTCCCCATTGGACCCTGTATCAAAAGGTCAGGGTGACCTCTGACTTGAGTGCCAGCCCAGAGCCCTGCCTCTTGGCTTCCTGGCTAAATATTTGCTTGTTTGTTTCTATTCAGGGCCTTTGAATTTTCCCCTAGAGTAGGTATAGGATGAGTGAGTTGTTGAGAGAGAAAAATCCGTTTCCCTAAGGAGGACGTGGGCTGGCATGAAAATCGCACTAATTGAGGCTTGTTATGAAGTACCCTAAATTCCATAATTGTCTGTTCTGATGGGCTCAGGTTTGGGAGAAGAACGATGCTACCGCTGATAATGGCACTAATAGCTCTTTATTGGGCCCCAAGATGGTTAAGCATATCAGTGTGTGTGTGTGTGTGTGTGTGTGTGTGTGTGTGTGTGTACATATGAGGTGAGCACATGTGAATGTGTGTGTGTACAGGTGTGGAAGCCCAAGGTGAACCTCAGCTGGTGCCTTAGGTGCTGCCTGCCTTGTTTTTTCAGACAGGATTTCTCATTGTTCTGGAACTTTCCAAGTAGGCTGTCTGGCCTGCCAGAGAGTCCCAGAGACCTTTTTCTCTCTACTTCACAGAACTGGGATTGCAAGCATGAGCCATCATGCCTGGCCTCTGAAATATGTAGGATCTAGAGGACCAAACCATGGTCCCTGCACTTTCGAAGCAAGCACTTTCCACACTGACAAAAATCTTTGTTTTTAAAACTGAGAAAATAGCCAGGCGGCAGTGGTGGCGCACACCTTTAATCACAGCACTCGGAGGCAGAGCCAGGTGGATCTCTGTCAGTTCAAGGCCAGCCTGGGCTACAGAGTGAGATCCAGGACAGCCTCCAAAACTACATAGAGAGTTTCTACTCTTGTCTTGAAAAACGAAAGAGAGAGAGAGAGAGAGAGAGAGAGAGAGAGAGAGAGAGAGAGATGATGCTTCAGGAGCACAGATGAGTTGACCAAGGCCACACAGTTGCTCAGCAGAAGGGCTAAAATCTTTTGTTCCCTGATCCGTTCCCTCTTCCCTTCCCCTTTGATCATATTTCAGAGAAACTTGGTGTTGCTTAGAAATGGAGATGCCAGGCTAGGGAGATCGATGGCTCAGCGGGTAAAGGGCTTGCCATGAAAACATGAGAACCTGAGTTCGGATCCTCAGCATCCATGTAAAAATATGGGTGCCATAGTGCACATCTGGAACATCAGCACTGTGGGATACAGACAGACAGATCCCAGGGTTTCAATGAGTGAGAGACTCTGTCTCAGGAAACTAATGTGGGAAAGCCATTGAGGAAAACAGCCAGTGTCAACTTCTGACCGTCACTTGTACACTTGCATGGGCAAGTGCACACATGTGTATGTGCACACACCACACACACCACACACACACACACACATGGGGGGGAGTAAATTAGAAACAAGTAAATTAGGATCATGAAGAGGATTGAAACTTTTTTCAGAATCATAGAACAACCAAGATGTCTCAGATTCCAACACTGCAGCCTAGGCCGTCACCGTTCTACCAGGAGTCCAGGGCTGAGGTGGCTTGGGGCTGACCCTTTTGACTGTAACTCAGCTCTTTTGTTACCTCCTCTCCCACCTCCTAGTCTCCTTCCTTGTGGTAGAGGTGACCCAGCATGCCGCATTTCTTTGCAGTGAACATGTGTGAGTTTACACAGGCCCAGAAACTCAAAGCTATGAATACAGCAGAAAGAGCAGGGAGGCCCCATGGGGTGCTCCCAGGGGTGCACTGGTCCAACCGAGTCACTGTGAGCAGTCTCCCAGTCACTGTTTGAGGAGTCTTTGCTGGCCACTGCTAGTGCCTGTGAGAATGACCAGCACAAGGGACAGACAGGGTCTCTGGCTCCGGGTACTCATCCAGGCTTAGAGGGACCTCAGCCCTCCCTGAAAGGCCCTCACCCAGGAATGGGACCATCTTTAATGTTCCACAGAGAAGACACACAGTGGGGGTCAGGGTGGATTCTTGCTCATGTACTCTGTCTCTCTTGACCCCATAAGTGACACTATCCAACATGTTCTGATGTAGCAAGAGGGTCCTCAGCGGGGACTGGCACCATGTCACTGGACTGCTCAGCCTCCAGGACTATGAGAAATGAATGTTTTGACATTCTTCATGACCCAACTTCTGGGATTCCATGACAGCAGCAGAAAACCAACCAACCCAGCTAGTTCCAGCTGGTTTTCCATCTCACTCCTCTGAGATGACTCTGATCACCCATATCAAACTTCCTTCCGACCTGTACCTCTTCTGAACACCCACTGTGTCTATTAAGCTTAAAGTTCCCTTGTCCCCTGAGAACAACAAGCCAGCATTTCTTATTATCTCTCTTCAGAGCCCTGCAAAGGAGCCATATTTACCCTCTGATCCCTCCACCTCACTCCGAGTCCCTTCTAACCCCTGTAAGGACCAGGAGACCCCTGCACCCAGGAGACATGTGGCATCCGGGCATCAGAAAAAGAACAAGGAGGACATCAACTCACCAGGTCCTCTGAAAGCAGCAGCTGCGGTCACCGTGGTGGAAAACAGCAGTGTAGCTGCCACCTGTCCTGCTAGGGCAATGGTTCTCAACCTGTGGGTCGCTAACCCCTTTAAGGGTTGCATATCGGATACACTGCATGTCAAATATTTACATTATGACTAAAACAGTAGCAAAATTACAGTTATGAAATAGCAACAAAACAATTTTATGGTTGGGTGTCACACCACAGGACGAACTGGATTGAAGGGTCGCAGCGTCAGGAAGGTTGAGAACCAGTGCTCTAGGGCATCAGAGAGGTCATTTGCTTAAAAGGAAAAAAGCTTACAGGTAGCAAACAACTCTTTCCACAAATTCTGGGTAGAGAAAGTGTGACAGATTAGTGGGGGAGGCTCTGATGTTTGGAGGTTCTGGGGCAGAGAGGATCTGTTCACCGCTGCATTGCTGGCTAGACCCTTCCTGCCCACACCTTGGGGTCCCTTGAGTAGAAGCAGGCCAGGGACCAGAAGTGTTATTGCATCCCAAAGGCCAGGGCAGACACCATTTGCAAAGGAAGCTCCTGAGAATAGCCTGGAGGTATGCCTGCTCTGCTCTGAGACCTGCCGTAGAAGATGCCCCCCAGAATGTAACCTGAAAGGCAAACTTGAGGCTGGTCTGGCTTTTCAGTGTCTGAGTCTCTGCTGAAAACAGAAAAAAAAAAAAAAAAAAACACTCCAATTTCTCAAGCTACTTAATTTGATTTAATCAGAAATGTGGACCTACAAAAACTTTCCCTGCAGGCTGAGAACCCTGCTGAGAAATTTCAGCCCAGAGTGCAATTAGCCAGAGAGAATTACCAACATTGGGAAATAAAACTCCGTATGCTAGAGCCTCCCAATTATGGGGACACTGTCAGTTATTCACTCTGGATATATATGTATTTATCCCATCATCTTGTCGGGTTAATGATACAAGCAAGGCGGTCCACTCCCATTATTGCTCAATAATGGACCATGGAGATGGCGTATCTTCCCCTTATTTTTGCTGGCACATCCTCGCACTGAAGCGCATTAAAGTAATAAAATTAAGCAAGGCGTCCCTGTCCTCCCACCGTGTTCCCGTAACCCCCTCATTTACAGCAGACTGAGCTAGAAAGAAAGTTTTAGAGCAATTTAAGATGAGGCAACGCTGGATATGTAAATCCTGTTTTATTGGCACTTGGGGCAGCCAGCTAAGATGCCTAGCAGCCTTCAGTTTATGGGCTCCTCTGGGTTGGGATAATCCAATGTCAAGGCCACACAGGGGATCATGGGTAGTTAAACATTTCTTCATTGTCTTTCCACCATGAGCTTTGTGGCTGTGAGGACCATTCTCTTGCCTTCAGACTGGGTGTTTCGTCAGCTGCAAATCTGTGAGGGAACCCCCTAAACTTGAGGGGTTTTAAATTGTGTGTGTGTGTGTGTGTGTGTGTGTGTGTGTGCACAAATATGCACATGTATTAGCACCCATGGAAGCCGAAGGTTGACGTTGGTGTCTCCTTCTGTTGCTCTCCACCTTATTTTTCCAAGCAGGAGCTCCCGTTGTCCCTGGAGCTCGCCATGAGTCCTGGGGATCTCTCTGTCGCCATCTCCTTGGAGTGGGATGGCAAGTAAAGGCTACTCTGGCTTCCCTTTATACGAGTTCTGGGGATCAAACTCAGGTCCTCACACATGCATAGCAAGTATTTGCCAACTGAACTCTCTCTATGGTAGTTAAACCCAGTTTTTATGGAGTTGAACGATAAAAGCAATACTTACATTTTTAGAAATGTACTGTTCCTGGACATTTAGATTTGTATTTCCACCAAAGGCAGCAGCTGCCAGGGTTGAGGAAGAGGTGAGGACAGTTCTGAGGGAAAACATGGGTGTGAGTGTGAATGCATCAGAAAGACAGGAGAGTGGATACGCCTGTGTGATCTAGTTCTTCTCCAGGTGCTGTGGTGGGAGACAGGGCGGGGCAGAGGGGCTTCAGGAACAGAACACATCGTCCTGTGAGCTTTAGACACGCTACAGAACAGGAGGCCCCTGGCTCAGCGGGGCTTTGCCTCCTTCACAGTGAGCTATGACCAGGTCCAGGGGCCGAGAGAGGAGGAGAACCATCACACCGCTCCATGGAACTTCTAGACGTTATTGAGCTCAGTGGAGCTATTATAAAAATAAGAGGCTTAAAAAGCTGGCGGCGAGCAAGTCAGGGCTGGTCAGACTGCCCATCCCTGCGCTCTCCTCTCCCTGGTCCTCTGCTGGGTCTGACTGTGCCCAAACCTGCAACAGGGAAGAGAATGGAGGACAGGCTTCCAGGCACCAGGGGCTGGGATTCTATACAGCTCATCCCTGTGCTACAGAACAGAGAGTGGGGGCCAGGGCAACAGTGTGGTGGGTCCCTGGAGGGGTGTCCCCAGGTGAGTGGGGCAGGACAGTGTTTCAGGGTCACGTGCTGTGGGATTGTGAAGAATACTGGGGGGGGGGGCGGGTGTCACCACGGCTGTCTTGTCAGTCACTGGACCATCAAAAAAGAATGTCACTGGCTACCTGGGGGAGGTGCCAGATCCCGGCCTCCTAATAGGCAGAGTAGCAAGGAAATGTCAGCTGCAGGAAGGGAGACCTGGGCTTGCAGGGATATAAAACCCAGGCAAGGCGCTTAGAGGACTCCAGATTCAGCAGTCCGGGGCAGCTGGTGACTCTTTCTGTGAATTAAGTTCAGCTGGAGTGGCTGGTACCTTTAGAAACAGAACTGTCATTGTTTTTCCTCTTAACTTGTGGGAATATCCATTCCTGGGTGTTTGCTCAGTAATTTACCATTGATAACCCCTCCAGGAGACTCATCCAGAGTACTCTTTACTTTCTTTGGGTTGTTTTGGAGCCATTTTTTCCTTTCTTTTCTTCACTATACAAACAAGCAGCCAACTTCTGCTTTATGCCCTCCACATACACAGTAGTATTTTTCAATTTTCTTTTTCGTTCTTTCTTTCTTTCTTTCTTTCTTTCTTTCTTTCTTTCTTTCTTTTCTTTCTTCCTTCCTTCCTTCCTTCCTTCCTTCCTTCCTTCCTTCTCTTCCTCCCTCCCTCCCTCCCTTCTTTCCTTCCTTCTTTCTTTCTTTCTTTCTTTCTTTCTTTCTTCTTTTTTTATTTTTTGAGACAGGGTTTCTCTGTATAACAGTCCTAGCTGTTCTAGAACTCACTCTGTAGACCATGCTAGCTTCAAACTCACAGAGATCCCCCTGCCTCTGCCTCCCAAGTGCTGGGATTAAAGGCGTGCACCACCACTGCCCAGCTTCTCAATTTTCTTATGACTCTAGTTGGCAGAAAATGTGGCTATTTTTGTCATTCAAGAGTAATTTTGCCAGGCGGTGGTGGCACACACCTTTAATCCCAGCACTTGGGAGGCAGAGACATGACCATGAATCCTGGCGATGAGCATTAGTCTATTTCTGTTGCTATAACAAAATACTTGAGGTTGGAGAGCATATGAAGATTTAACTCACATGCATGACACTGGCTAAGAGAAAAGTCCTCCATAGCTTTGTTAACCATCTACTAGGTGCCAGATTTTTTTTTGTACAAATTTTTAAAACAAGATTTATCTATTTTTATTTTATATGTGTATTTGTCTGCATGCATATGGCCCATGGGGGCCAGTAGAGGGAGTCTGACCACCTGGAACTGGAGTTATCGATGGTTGTGAGCCGCCATGTGGGTGCTGAGAACTGAACCCAGGTTCTCTGCAAGAGCAGCCAATGCTCTTAACCACCAAGCCATCTCTCCAGCCTCAATCCGCATTTTTCCAGTGTGTGTGTGTGTGTGTGTGTGTGTGTGTGTGTGTGTGTGTGTGTTAAATGGCCTCAGAAGGCTATGTATGCAGTAACATGACCATTCATAAAAGTTCATAATTTGTGTGTGTGCACTGTGACGGCCGACGTCTATCACTGTGAGATAAAAATCTCTTGCTTCTACTCTCAGGCTGGTTATGACGGCGAGAGCATCGGGAACTGCCCATTTTCTCAGCGTCTCTTTATGATCCTCTGGCTAAAGGGTGTTATATTCAATGTAACGACAGTGGACCTGAAAAGGTGAGAGGGGCTTCTGTGCCGTTGAGATAACTGGACCTAATTCCCAAACGCAGCAACACACCCTGTCATGTACACAAGCATGCATGCGTGCGTACACACACACACACACACACACACACACACACACACACACACAGAGGCACATCTGTGCTGCTAGGCATATAATGGCATGCTCATCCATAGCAGGAGCCTGGATAAAGACCAAGTGCCAGCCAAGTGGTATGGTTTATGTGGAACACAGGGGCTACAGGAAGGAGTAGGGGTTGGGGGCCAGGGAGAGCCTGCTTTTCCTTGTTACCCAGAAGCCTGCCTGAGCACTGTTCCTGGCTGATAACACTGGCAAGTTAACTTTCCCACCTCTGCAGCCGGAAAGGAGGTTGCAGAGGTGTGAGTCCACCATCATTTTTTAATGCATTCCTTGGCTTTGATCTCCAGCAAGCCACCTTGTTAATTCAGGGGCCACTTTGAAATCCTCAAAGCTTGTACCTCTTAAATGGTGAGGGCACAACTAAGCCTTGGCCGTGACTCCAGATGCCCAAGACCATCCATGCTGACCGCTCTTCCCTCCTACCTAGGAAGCCTGCAGACCTTCAGAACCTGGCTCCTGGGACGAACCCTCCTTTCATGACTTTTGATGGCGAAGTCAAGACGGACGTGAATAAGATTGAGGAGTTCTTAGAGGAGAAGCTAGTTCCCCCAAGGTAGGCCTCTAGAACGGGTGCTCACAACCTTGCTGGTGGTTTTCTCCTTGGTCATGCATGGTACGCCAGAGGGAACGGCCAGGTTAGACACCTTGAGTTAAGATGGCCTCTGCTTCCGGTTTGGCTTCATTCCTGTCACTGTGACCAAAAGCAGCTGAGGGGAAGGAAAGATCTGTTTTCTCACACTTCTCACAGCTGTAGTCTATGATTGCAGGGTAGGATGTAAGCCAGCCGGCCACATCACATCCACAGCTGAGAACAGAGAGAAACCCGTGCTGATGCTTGCCACTGTTATCCTTGCCCTACACAGTCCTAGGGAATGGTGCCTCCCACAGTGGACTGGATCTTCTTGTATCAATTAACAATCAAGTCATACTCACAGGCCAGTCTGATCTAGACAGTTCCTCGGTTGAGGCTATCCTCTCAGGTGATTCTAGATTGTGGTAAATTGACATTAAAACCAACCATCACAGCTTCCCCTCTTTGTATCCATAGCTTGGCAATCAGGATGGTACGGCAGAAGTCAGGGAGGCGGTGTTATTGTTGTGTGGGATAACTGTTTCTCATGTCTGACACTAAGAAGAGTGTGGACCCTTCAGGAACCTTCTAGTCAAATACCTTTACTAGACCAGGGAGGAAATTAGATCAGGAACATCTGATTGACCCCTGTGTCCTAGGATGGGTCTTCCCAGGACTAGAGACAAGGCATTTCTCCCAAATCACGTTTTTACTCAACCTTGAGATGCATTGTTTACTAACCTGGTCCAGGGAGCTTGTCATTTTAATGTCTGCCCAGAGAAATATATTTGCCCACTGCATTATCCTAATCAGACTTTGCTTTTCTTGTGACCCTTCAATTTTGAACTCTTCAAGGTACCCCAAGCTGGGAACGCAGCACCCTGAATCCAACTCAGCAGGAAATGATGTTTTTGCTAAATTCTCAGCATTTATTAAAAACACCAAGAAGGACGCAAATGAGAGTGAGTATTCCCGTTCTGGGTTCTGTTCCCACACGGTCCTCCATGTGACCGTGGAGAGACCCTGGGCACCTGGCTCATTTCAGGGGGGTACAGATGGAAGACTGGAATTAAGGAAAAATGCCCCCATCTTTAACTCTGCATATGACTTTGGAGAGACTGTTTCTAGAGTTTGGGAATCCAAAATACCACAGTGTTATGGGGAAACATTTCAGCGTCCAGCTGTTCACCCCTGCAATGCGGGGGTTGTTTAAAGGCGCCTCTGTCACTCTCTGCCTCTCATAGGCTTCTCATACATGTTTAGAAGAGTGGCCGAGTTTGGACTGGAGGGATGGCGCAGCAATTCAGAGCACACACTGCTCGTGAGGAAGGCTGGAGTTCGGTTCCCGGTCCCTGGACCAGGTGGCTCTTAACCACCTGTAACTCCAGATCCAGGGCATGTGAAGCACCTGTGCACATGGTATACATACACACAGGCACAGACACAGACACAGACACAAAAGTTAAATTTAAAATATCTTAAAAAGCAACCAGCTGAGTCCCAGAAGCAGCGTAGATTCTGAGTCCGCAATGTAGATGGTGCAGGGAAATGGAGTTCTCTCTGCATCTGTCTATGTCCTTCCGGTCTTGCTGCTGACTGGCCCTGTCATATCAGGAAGAAAGTGCAGCCCCCTCTCTCCTCCAAGGCAGAAAAGAAAGGAGGCGGCCGCTTGCATGGCCTATCTCAGACATCTCTTGCCTTTGTGTTTTAGTTTATGAAAAGAACCTGCTACGGGCCCTGAAGAAGCTGGACAGTTACTTAAACAGCCCTCTGCCAGATGAAATAGATGCCTACAGCACGGAGGATGTCACTGTCTCCCAGAGGAAGTTTCTGGATGGGGATGAGCTCACGCTGGCCGACTGTAACCTCTTACCCAAGCTCCACATCATTAAGGTTTGTCTTTGCTCCTGATACCTGTACTGGATGTATGAAGGAGGCTTTGTGGTCCTTTGGTCTGACTTGTGCTCAGGTTGGACACCCATTAGGCCTAGAACACAGACTTGAACTGAAAATGAGCCATCTCTGTTCAAGGCAGCTGAGCTGCAGTGTTGATGCACATGGAACCAGGAACTCCAGGTGTTCTCATGAGATACCTGTGAACGTGCTCCCTGCCCCATGCCCTCAGTGATGTTCTCAGGGTCTCCTTGGCATTTACCATATGTGACTTGGGGGTGCTGCATTGTTGACAATTGCAGGGATAAACATTGTTAATATCAGCTTTCCACTGCTAACAGCGCAGATACAGCTCTTGGCTTGGCCTCTTCTATAGCTGATACCCTGTCTTTCTAGGTAGCTGAATGTGGTAGAAGAGTCAATGGTCATGCACACCTAAAGTTATTTGAAGGTGGGGTTTTTTTAATTTTAATTTTTTAATTTCAGTTCTGCTGGGTCATTGGACCTAGTAAATCAGGACTTGTAGTGGCAACCCTAGGGGTTCCCAGGCAGCCGGTCCCACACTTCTGCTTGGCTTCTCTGTCACTTCCAGGCGTCAGTTGTTGTGATCACGGCCATCACTGCTGTGTGTGTGTGATCCTCAGATGTCCAAAGAAGAAGCCTGTGCTGTGTACGGGGGCATCTTGATTAGTATTAAATTCTCACTAGGTCTAGATCTGGAGCAGGAGTGTAAGGGTGGGAAAAGGAGAAACACGGGGAGATACAAGCCAGTGCCATGTTCTCAGTGTGTGTGTGACTGGCCGGTAAAATCACCCATCTGGTTCCAGGAGTCCATGGTGTGCTACCTGTCACTCTTGGTCGCTCCATGTTATAACCTCACCTTTTTCTCTTCCTGAACACTTCTTCCTGTCCTCTCCCTCTCCGCCTCTAGCTTTTTCCTTCTTTCTTCCGTGTGGTGCTTCAGGGAGATCTACTTAAGATGGACACTAGTGATCCTTTGAGTTAATGTCTTCTTTAACAGCTTTGTTAAGGTCCCAACATCTAAAGTCTAACAAAAGCTTCTCAGTTCTCCAAAACCTAAATCTAGAAGTAGTTTTCCAATGAGATATGTACGCCAACTGTGGTTCGGTTTAGTCCCTTCCAGGGATGGAACTTTAGTCTTGACCGTGAATGATACAGCATCAGACAGGTTTGTGCAGGATGAAGAAGACATTCTAGTTGCTCTGACAAAATGCTTGAGAAAACCAATGTAAGAGCAGAAAAGTTTGTTTCAGCCTGTGGTTTCAGAGGAGGTATAGTCATGATCATCTGGCTCTGTTGAAGTCAGGCCTGGGGTGAACAATATGACACAGGAAAGCAACTCACTCTGTGGAAGCCAGAGAGCACCAGAGAGGGGGCCTGGAGACAAGACCCTTCTGGTGACCTAGGCTCCACTTCCTATTACCTAATCAGCTGTGATTAACCAATTGGTGAAGCTATCACCAGCTGGCGGAGGGTGGAGACCAAACCTTCATTATAAAAGTGTCAAATATCCAAATCACACTAAAGAGCAGGAGAAATGTCACAGCCACACAGCACTGATCACAGTGTGATTTACTCATATAAAAAAAGAGGGGGTGGAGAGATGGCTCTGTGGTTAAAAGCACTCACTGCTCTTGCAGAGGACCAGAGTTTGGTTCTTAGCATTTATATTAGATAGCCCACGACCACTTGTAATTCCAGCTCCAGGGGATCCAACCCCTTTGTCTGCCCCCTATGAGTCCTTGCATTTAGGTGAACATATAGACACACACATATACATAAACAGTGGAAAGGGTGAGCTGCAGGGGTGGGAGCCTAAAGCAGTCCATGCTAATATAAGACCTAGAAACAAAATCTTCAAAGCCATTTAGCACTTACGATGCTGAACTGTTTAATGATCTTCCAGAACAGAGTACTTCTGAAGGAAATGAGAATCAGTCCAAGGGAATTATGGTAAAATGCAAGAGTAGAGAGATTTATAATTTATTTCCCTTCCTGAAACCCACTGAAAATGATATTAAAAATAGAGTATTGGCTTCATCTTTCACAAGCCTACAAAAGAATGATAGATCACCCATAAATGAAAAGAAATTTAAGAGATGGGGCTGGTACATGGTTCTAGATATATATTTTTTTTCATTTACACCCTAAGAAAATTGTCCTTGATCTTCCATTTGAGTCCATTCTTTTTTTTTTCTTCCCCAAGACAGCATTTCTCTGTGTTGCTTTGGCCGTCCTGTAGCGCAGGCTGGCCTCGATCTCACAGAGATCCACCTGCCTCTACCTCCTGAGTACTGGGATTAAAGGTGTGTGCCACCAACACCCAGCCAGAGTTCTTCAGAAGGAAACAATTCAGTCATGAAATAGGGGAGATCTTTGCTGTGGGGCATGCCCTGGCAGTCAGGGAGAGATTACAGAGAACACACTCTGGGGAAAATCTCTAAAGACACAGTTGAAGGAGGATTACACAGAGATGACATCTTTACAGCCCGTGCCCAGCCCGATGCACTGGGGCATCCTGGAGGGAGGTGGGGTAGGAGGAGAGAAAGGATCTGCCATTATGTTTTATGGCTGCTGAAGAGAGGGAAAAAAAGTGCCCTTATTCTAATACTAACTTCAATGCTCCAACGCTAACCTCCACATCTAACCTAACTCTAGCTTTCACGTGTCCCTGAGGGAGAGTAGAGGTGAGTGCTTCTCAAGTGAATGCCTGACTGGGAACACTGAGTTTGCTCTCCACTGGTCCTGTCCCACACTCTTATTGCCCCACATAATTTCTAAGCAAATGGTACCTCCAGTATGTCTGCCTTGCTAAACCATGACTAGCAACAAGAAAGAATCCACGTGGGGCCACCGTATAGCTAGAGACAATAAAAGTGGAGGAAAATGATAAGACTGGATCTGAGAACACGTCACCTAAAATCAAATGGACATCACTCAGATGTTAATGTTCACAATGGGAGCAGAGGGGAGGAAAAAAGTGAAGGACAGGGAGGAAGGGGAGGAGGGAGAGGAAGGAGAGAGAAAGAGGAGAGGAGGGGAGGGGAGGAGAGGAGGGAAGAGGAGGGAGAGGGGAGGGAGGGGAGGAAGAGGAGGGAGAGGAGGGGAGGGAGAGGGAGGAGGGGAGGGGAGGAAGAGGAGGAGGAAGAGGGGAGGGAGGACGGACAGTAGGTCCAAGCAGTGCATTCCTGTAATTAAAGGAGAGCCAGCCTCTGCCTTATCTAGGCTAGCCTGGACTGACTCTTTGTGCGGGAGATGACACCCATGGACTGGCGTATGTTGGACAACCCCTCTACCACTGAGCCGCGTCTCCAGTCCTTGGTATTCTGAGGCAGAGTCTCACTGTGTAGTTCAGGCTGGTCTCAGTCTCTACACGAGTCTAGAGCTACATGCATGCACCATCATATCTGACTGCTTTATGCTTACATTATTATAATTATCTGTAGAGGACCAAACCCACACAAGGGCTGATACATCCCTAGCCCCAAACCTCTGCTTTCCAGGTCATGCCATGTTTAGGAACAGTCAGCACAGCAATGCGCCTTTGATGCTTCACTGAGCTTCCGTAGTAGAGTGGAAGCCTTTAAAACTGTATCCGTCCCTTTCCCATTGCTGAAACGAAATGTTTGAGGCAGGGACATGCAGAAAACCTTATTTAACTCACAATTTTAGAAGTTCAAGAGCATGAGTCAACTCTGGTGTGGACCTTATGGCATCCCAGCATAAGTATGTATGGGGAGCTGACCATAGTGGAGATGGGAAGTGACCGTATGGTAAGACAGGAAGTGGCCATAGCTGGGACAGGAAGTGACCATATGGTGAAACAGAAAGTGACCATATGGTAAGACAGGAAATGACTGTATGGTGACACAGGAAGTGACCATAGCTGAGACAGGAAGTGACCATATGGTGACACAGGAAGCATCCAGACTTGCTCTTGTATAGTAGACTTCCCTCCAGGATTAACCAGAGTCCCAGACTACTGCAGTCTCTCCTGAGGGCATTGCCTCAGTGATGTCCTTCTGTAAGCCCTGCTTCTTGAACGTCCCATTGAGACCCAAGCTTCTAACACATGACCCTTCAAGGACTGTACTCAAACCACAGCGGTCAGTCAGACAATGATGCTCAATAACAGTAATGATGACACAGATAGACAATAGGAACCTACAGGGGAGGGGGAGAAGTTCACAATGGCCTTAAATATCCTCATGACATCAAAAATCAGAAAACAGTGGCATTACCTCTAGAGAGGAAGGACTGTCTAGTGTGTTGTGAAAGCGTTTTATATCCCCAGTTATTATCCACCCAGACACCGGTCTCAGCAAAATAAGCACTCCTGAGCAGTGAAATTGCTATATGATGAAATACTCCAGTGATCATGAAACAAGAACCTGAGACAGATAAGGTGTGTGTTGGAAAAGACTGTTAAGAAACAGGGGACCTATGTCACCCTAACTTAGAGCACAGAGTTGCTCAAAGGAATGAGAGCCTGGGCTGCGGGCAACCTAACCACCTGGTCCCAACACACACAACTTTGCTATTTACCTGTTTGGTTTCTCTGTTCTTATTTGTTTGGGGAACACATGCTTCAAGGGCTTAGAGGGAGGGAGAGATGTGATTATATTTTAATTAAAGATAAAATAAATTTATAAAATGATTCTGCAGCTGGACATTCACTAGGCAGGGACAAGTCCTTCCCAGGAACTGCTTCGCTTGGGGTTGCAGCCCTTTCAGCAGAGAACCCAAGCTGACCCTAGCACAGAGACCAGACAGCAGCCACAGGGCAGAGTAAAGAAAGTCAGGATGTGGTGAACTGGATGTTGTCCCAGGCATGAGATAGTGGGAGAAAGGAGAAGAGCTGGAGAGATGTGAGGATGCAAACCTGCCCTCCTTTGTCATCACCAGGAATTGAACTTGATAGCTAATATTAGGGGACTCTCAGAAAGAATTAAACTACAGCCTCTGAGTCACTGAAAGGGAGTGTGTGTGTGTGTGTGTGTGTGTGTGTGTGTGTGTGTGTGAGTGTGTTGGGGAGGGAGATGGTTCAGTTGGTAAACAGCTTGATACACAAGCACCAGGGCCCGAGGCTGATCCCCTAGAACACACATGAAACAAGATAGATACTGCCAGGCAGTGTGCTTATAGTCCAGCATGGGAAGGTGGAGACAGGAGAGTCACGGGGGCACAGGCCAGACAGTTCAGTCACATCTTCAAGTTCCAGGCTCAACAAGAGATCTTGTCTCAGGAATGAGCTAGAGTAAAGAGGTTAGAGAGATGACTCAGCAGTGAAGACACCTGTGCTCCTGGCAGACGCCTGAGTATGGTTCCTGCAGCTGGCAACCACCTGTGACTCCAGCAGCAGGGACTGGAACACCCTCTTCTGGCATCTAGGGACATCTGCACATATGTGTGCATGTGCACATAAGAAATAGATCCTTACTACCATAAGGTGGGGCAGGAGGGATGCATCAGTGGTTAAGGGCATTTGGTGCTCTTCCAGAGGCCCCGAGTTCAGCATCCATGGCAGTCAGCTCACAGTTGCCTGTAACTCTAGGTCCACGGGATCCGACACTCTCTATGGCCTCTCACAGGTACCTGAACCCACGTGCACAGCCCCACCCCCAAACATACATATAATTTTAAAAAGTAAATCTAAAATAAAATTTCAAATGTAGTCAAGTGATCAAGAAAGTTACCCAATGTCGATCTGACCTCCACAGAGTGTGTGCACACAATCACACACCATCATATGTAGATAAGCCGGCACATGGAGGTGTATACACAAAAAGAGAAATGAGAAAAGCAGCGTGTAGGATAGGTAGCTAGTTAGCCAATATCCTCATTAATATTAAAATATCTAGGCCTGATGGTGCAGCTCTGCAATGCCAGCTGCCTGAGAGGCTGATGGGAATAAACTGCAAGCTCAGTCCTGCCTGGGTTACAGAGTGAGTCCAAGGCCTTCCTGAGTGGCCTTGTATCCAAATGAAGAGTAAAGAGAGAGCTGGGTTCAGTGGTGGAGCGCTTGCTTAGCTTGTGTGAGACTCTAGGTTAAGATTTTTCCAAAAGGTCAAAGGTGAAGCAGGTGTCAGTTCAAGAAATAAAGAGTTCTTGACATGAGCATCCTTAAGTCTGCATTCAGGTGAAGCGTGCCACACCATTCCAGAGGCTTTCTAGTTGTTCCTTGGTCCTAATTTGAGGCCACACTGCACCAGTGGCTGCTGGCTTCACGGTCTGATGAGTGAACCCTAAGATCTGAGTTGTGCTGAGTCTCCTGTTCATTCCAACATCCCAAGAGCAGTGGGGAGGGAGGTCACATGGCAGAAATGGCCACTGTAGCTCTGGATCCCTGTGGCAGATGAAATTGCGCTTCTCCCTTTCCAAGCCCGTACGTCACAGTCCTAATCACTACTCCCCCAGGATGGGGCTCATGTGGCATGTGGGTCTTTGCAGATACAGTTAAGTTGAAGGCACAGTAGAGACAGCTGGACTCGACTCTAGTATGTCTTTGCTCAAAGGGGATTTAAGACAGAGACACGTAAACACCTCAAGAAGACACAAAATGACCCGAGTTGTCCTTTGCAGACAAGAGCTACAAGAAGCTAGAAGGATTCTAACTCAGAACCTTCAGTGGAAGCAGAGCTCTGCTGATGTCTTGACCTTAGATTTCTGGCTTCTGGGACTATGATAGAATGACTTCTTGTTCTGAGTTTTTCAGGTGTGGGGCACTAGCAAAGTCACACATGCCTCATCATTGATGAGGAATCCTTAGTGACTGATTCCCAACCTGACCCTCCCCAGGCCAGGAAAGCATCTCACACTGCCGAGTGCCTTAGAACACTCCACCCCACGTGTTATTTTCTTGCTTCTACTGTCTCTGTGATGATGAGGTGCATGCTGTTTTGTTCACGCATCTGACCTTTGCACATGGTACACTCACAGTTGAGCCGTCTGCTTAGAGCAGACTGACAGACTTCTGCAGAAATACCATGCACAGAAGTTAAGGAAATGCTGGAGATGAGATTGAGCAAGTAGGAGAAGATACAGCTGACTAAGAGATCCCGATGCAGTCCAAGATGAAAATTTGTCATATGCCTTCACGTACCACATAACACAGCAGTTGACACCTGACAATGCATGCTGCAGACACAGGAAGAAAGCCACTGGCATGTTGCACACATGCACAGTGGATTCCAAGGATCTTTTCTTGGTAACCTGGTGGGCAGGACTGCAGAGATCTCAGATTAGTTGCTATTGTTGTTGTTGTTATTATTATTATTATTATTATTATTATTATTATTATTTGCTTTAAGAAAAGAAGCTCAGAGGAGGAAGGTTGATTTTGGCTCACAGTAAACCCCTCATGTCAGGAAGGGCATGTTGGCTGGAAGGGCGAGGCATTTGGTCACAGTGTCTCAGCAGTTAGGACACAGAGAGCTATGGATGCTGGTGCTCAGCTCCCTATGCCTTTTTGATTCAACTAAGGCCCCCAGCCCATGGAATCCTGTCTTCTCCAGTAAGGGTGGGTCTTTCTACCTCAGCCAAGTCAGTCTAGAGACCCCCTCACAGACATGTTCAGAGTCTGTCTCCTGGGTGAGTCTAGATTCTGTCACAGAGAGATTACATTGGGTTCTTTACCTCTGTCACCTTTCCTGGTCCCAAGGTGCTCTAGCAACATTAAAGTGCCACCATGGGGAGCCCAAATGACCATAGGATGACATCAGGAGCTCGGCTATGCACCTCTGAGGGACCAGTTGTCTGATTTGACCCACACGACCCTTTTACTCACCATTTCCTCTTCATTTTCAGATTGTGGCCAAGAAATACAGAGATTTTGAGTTTCCTTCTGAAATGACTGGCATTTGGAGGTACTTAAACAATGCTTATGCCCGGGATGAGTTCACTAACACATGTCCAGCTGACCAGGAGATTGAACACGCATATTCAGATGCAGCAAAAAGGATGAAGTGATGCTGGGTTGCTTCCTGTCTTTTTCTCAGACGAGTGAGCGAAGCTTCCAGGAGAGCCTTCTATGCATCTTCCCAGAAACAGCTTTTGCAAAATAACTCCGACTCTCTCAATGCCACCACAGGATGCACAGCCTTGCAATTTGTCTACTCATTCCTACATCTCATCTATGCTAATTTACATCTTAGAGATTCAGGACTCTTGTAATCCATGTTTAGGGCAATAGAATTTTGTGCTTTATTTCAAAGCACATTGGCTTTGACTTCAAGTCCCTCCATTTTAAAGAAGTTAGTCTTTCTTTGATAGTTTTGATAATCACATGTAGCTTGGTTTTTCTCTTCTTAAATATAAATGAAATGCTGCTTTATACTTACAATATACTTTGGAACAGCGTTAGAGGGTATGAAGAAGAAAGTAAAAATCACCTAAAACTTATTCTATGTAACTTCTGATAACAAATTTGCTGAATATGTCTGGAATCTTCACTCTTTCATGTATGCCTGTGCACACACGCGCATTCATGTACATCACATATGATTTCATTCATGTGTGATGTGGCATTTGTAAGAGGTGGAGGAAGGGACCTCTTGGTGTCTCAATGTTCATCACAGGAGACTTGTCCTCACTGAGCCACACAGGAAATGTAGGTCCCCACTGTAGAGCCAAGAGACAGCAGGAACTAGGGGGATGGGACCAGCGTGTTCCCTTCTACCCTAAGGACGCTGTTGCCTCTGAGTCCAGGAAAGGTGTGGAGGAGAGGGCTCCCTGTGCCTTTGGTTCTAGCTTCCTTCCTGGTTGCTTCTTTTCTCTTTCCTGCAGAGGGACCGTGCCTTCACGGGGCCTCTTCCTGTTAGTGGCAACTTGGAGAATCTCCTTGCCTCATGCCTATGCCTCCTGCTCATAGTGGTCCTTCAGTGATGAGGATGTGGTTGAGGCTAGCTCATTCACATCTACTTTCTATCTCATTCTGAGGCCAAGCAGGAGAACCAAATTCCAGAATAAAACCCAGAAAGTCTGACTCTTGAGCAGTTCTGGAAAATGGTCCTTTAACAAGGAGTCAAGGAGTGTCTGGTCTACTGTGGCATTCCCTCCACCATCCCTGTGGCCACCTCATCCCTGTGGCCCATGGGTGGGCTGCTGGGCTCCAGTCCAGTCGTGGGTGAGAAGATGTGAGGTTGCTTAGCTACTCTGCAAGACTTCTCAGGTGTGTGCCTTCACAGTCACACATCCTACAGGAAACGTCTCTTGGAGACTTGGCTGGGGTGTGTAGTGGATGCTGGAACCCTCATGCATAGTCTACTCAGTGGGTAATTTGTTTGAGATACTTTAAAACAGGAAGATCCTAAGATTGAGTGAAGAGTGTCTCGTAAGGACACAAGTCCAATATGGAGGCCATGTCATTTCCTTGTTTCTTGGAAGCCCTGGCTTCAACCTAGCAGTCGGTTTCTTTATCACTTGAAGGAAGAAAGTTTTCAGGGTTGTGTCTAGCCCATGTCACCACAGTCCACATTATTTCACATCTCCTTAGGAGCCAGCTTTTTAAACCTGCTTTTACAATGTGATATTCATACTTGGTAAATGGGTAAATGATAGGGTGGTAGTCCTGTTAATTTTGTTCTTTTAGATGTTAAGATGATCACCAACTGTGTGCCTTACAAATTAAACCTTTTCAATCAACTTTATTGTTTTCCTTTATTTTCTTTTCGTGTGTGTGTGTGTGTGTGTGTGTGTGTGTGTGTGTGTGTGTGTGATGTGCCTGCACGTGTGCCTTTGGGTTTGGATGTGTGTGGGTGCCTGTGTACATGTGATAAATACATGTGAGGCCTGAGGATAGTGTCAAGAATCTCTCCACTGTATTCTTTTGAGGCAGGGTCTCTCTCAATGAAACCCAAAGCTCTGTATGACCTGTCTCTCTAGATAGCTTGCTCTAGGGTCTATCTCCACCTCTGAGGCTGGAATTACAGGGTGTGCCACCATGCCTACATGACATTTACCTGTATTCTAGGGGAGCTGAACCCTGGTGCAGCAAACACCTTAGCTGCTGAATCATTTCCCAGTCCCCATAAAAACTTGTAAGTGAAACCAGTCTCTCTCTCTGCCTTTCTCATTTGGATTTAAAGGAACAAAATAAAGGCTCTCAGTGTCTTTAAAAAGGTTGAGATCGAATCTGAACCAGAGGTGGCTGGTGTTTGGGTGAGAGATAATCTATATGTGAGCTACGAACCACAGACATATTAATGGCCCCTCAAAGAGGCCTGGGCAGATACATGTGACCTCTTTGTCCAGGTGACTGAAATAGACGTTTGGAGACCATTCCACTTAGACTGCTAGCTACAGGAAAGTGGCTCCCTGGGGCAGTCATCGCCAGACCTGGTCCTTATTGCCTGACTCTCCCTGCTCTGCTTCGAGCTCCACCCTCAGCCCCGCCTCCAGCTCCACCCCAGCCCCATCCTCAGCCCCGCCTCCAGCTCCACCCTCAGCCCCGCCTCCGGCCCCACCCCAGCCACATCCACAGTCCCAACTCCAGCTCCACCCTCAGCCCCACCTCCGGCCCCACCCCAGCCACATCCTCAGCCCCACCTCCAGCTCCACCCCAGCCACATCCTCAGCCCCGCCTCCGGCCCCACCCTCAGCCCCACCTCTAGCCACGCCCCATCCTCTAGTTCCCTCCCCATCCCCACCCCACTCCCACCTCCCAGCCCCCACCCCAGCCCCACCCCAGCCCCAGCCTCACCCTCACCTCCACCCTCAGTGGTGAAATTCCAGAGAGACTGATTGTAACATTAGGGATGATACAATTCCTTCTCACTTTCAGTTGTTTTTAAGACCTGAGAATTAGAAAACAATTTTGATATTTTTTATTAGAAAGCCAACTTTCCTCTGACTGCAGACCCTCCAACAACAGGCTAGGCAAGAGCACCGCATGGCTGTCCTCTCTAGATCCTCCCAACAAGTGGGGATGGAATAGAAAATGTCATCCCGAAAGGCCTTCACTCCCTACGTGCAGACTCACTGCACACATGCACACTCACTCACACATCCATATTGCATATGTTCACCACACTGTCACAAAGACACGTATGTGTGCACTTAACACCCTCACACATTCCCACACACATTTGCATGCACATATACATGCACTGCCTCCCCCAACTCCCAGAGCAAGCGGATCTCAGGGCTCCCCTTCAGCATCTGCTGTCACGACTGGTGACTTCCTCTTAGTAGGGTTCCAGCCATCCTTAGTCCTCACTTTTGGTGGTTCAAAGTTATTCTTGAAAATAATTGCCTGAAAAACATTAGAATACCCCAGCCCTTCTTTGCTTTTACAGTTAAGAGAACAAAAAAAATACGCTTCAGTCTAAGAATGTCTAATCCACAATTCCACAAAATGGACAAATTAAGTGCTAAACAACAAACTGGCAATAGTTTTTAACTTTACCTCAAGTCAATTACCTTTCAAAGTCTGACTTTCTGATTAGTCTGTTACCATGCTCTGGTCACTCTATAGTGCTGGATGGGTAGTTGTGATCCCTGGCCACAGGGACAGGCTTGTCTGGGACTTGCAGGTCCAGTCTATCTCTCTCTGTCCTCTGTGTGCTTAGGAGGCCACCTGCACTGCTGCTGTAGTCTGGCTTGGGCAAAGTCACTGTTCTCACTGCAGAGGGTTCAGTTTGAGGTTTGGACAACTGTTGTTTTGAATGAGGCTGTACAGTCAGGGAGAGCCCAACGCTGCCATTATTTGGCCTATACTAGTACAGGTAACGTGGTCAGGCCGTAGTCTAGAAGAAATCATGTTCAGAAGCAGTAAGCTGTGCATACACATGGACGGCATGAGAAGCCACCTGTCCAGAGAGTTAGGCCTTAGGTCAGCCCACTAGTAAGGTCTTATCCTACCCACTGTTCACTTCACTCATAACCATCCACCCGTCCTAGGCCATTCTTGGTGCTTCCAGGGTTTCTGGCTCCTCCGTGGATTTAACCACTCTCTTGGACAGAAGTCATTTTCCTCTGAGGGTACTGCCTGCTCTCACCTCCTCCTCAACCCTTCCCATCATACTCTTGGTGATGGACAAGGACAGTGGCACCAAAGGCTGGCTTGGAATCGTCCACAGTCCATCCGATCAGCTGGCTCTGTCTCCCTGACTCTGTCTTTCCAAGTGGCTGCTGTTTGTGAACCCAGGTTAGCCGTCTTTCTGAAGCTTTGAATTTCTATGTACCAACACTTACCAGAGCCGTGCAAGGCTCTTCCAATCTTCCGACGCCTACAGGCTTCAGAGTAACCTTGTGATAATCCCAACACCCAGAAGTGAGTTCGTCCTTTCTGAGAATGCGCCTTGGTTTGAGAACAGGAAATGTTTTCAAATGACGTGAAGGTTTTCACTGGCTTGTTTGATTTTCCCATTCAGGGATTACGTACTAAGAAGTTGATTGTGTTTCCAGCTCCTTTCCCCAGAAGGGCTTCGGAGGCAGTACTGAGGAAAATAAACAAACAACAGCCAGATCCCAAGCAGACGTAAGGTCCTAAATATGAACTGGGTGTGGTGGCTCACCTGTAACCCCAGCACTGGGGGAGCTGAGGCCGAATGATTCCCTGGAGCTTGGATCTAGCCTGGCCTGCAGACTCAGGCTTTATCTCAAAAAGAAAGTAAAGTTCCCTATAATCTACAACATACCTGGCTGTAAGTAAATTTGTTCAAAATGTACTCTTCTGATTGACTAGTGCCATAAAATACAAGTTGTCAGAATGGATTGGGTATGAATTCATAAGTTTATAGAAATCTGATCCTTTGTTTACACTGGTGAGAAGTATTTATACTCCGAATGCTTGGCTCCCTACAACACAGGGATGTTGGGATGGTGGCCACCCGAGTCTCAGCTGTCCCCTTCGGTCTCTGGGTGGCTGGGTGTGTAGAGCTGGCCTAGGGCTTTGTCAGGCACACGGAACTGAGGGCCGCCACAGTAGACTGGCAGCTGGATTGGGAAGCCATCTTATTTGGCTTGGACACACTGTTTTCAGTTGTCTAGTATTTGCAAGAGTCTCAATGGAGTGAAAAATCAAGACTAGTCTCCCTAAAGCCAGAGTCCTAGATGTACAGAAGCCAGGCTCTCCTCACCAGTAGGTGGCACTTCCTCCCTTCCTGAGATCTGTTCCACCCTCCACTGGGCTGGACTTGAAGTTGACCATTCCAGTCTGATGTAGACATAGGTTTGAGATGTCATCTAAACACAGCCCAGGCCTCTGGGTGTCTTCCTAGGGGACTAACCTGTCAAAAGGTGGCCTTACAGGGCCGGAGAACAAAGTGTGAATTTACCCTGTTGGTCCCAGGAAGCCAAACCCCAAGTACAGTTTTGTTGTTGTTGGTGGTGGGTTTTTGTTTGTTTGTTTGTTTTGTTTTGTTTTGGGTGCACTGAAGAATGACCATGGGAGGAGGCATTTTGCTCAGTCCTGTAACTTTCTGCCTTGTCATGGAAGTGCCAGGGACAAGAAGTTCCTGGTTATGCCTGAAACCAATGCATGTGGGACAGTGGTGTGATGAAATCAAGTGTATAGACGGCTGATTGTCAGGCCAGAGATTCAGGGACATTTGAATCCACCTCAGGAACTCAGAGACCTGGCTAGAGACTCATGACATGGTGCCCCACTGACAAAAGGGGCCTCATCACCTGACAATGTGCAGTGTCTCATGGTACAAGGGATGTCCCAAGAGTGTCTGCCTACTTACTCGACCCTACCCCACTCTCTTTCCCCCCACAAACGTGGATGAGGCAGTATCACGTATGTAGCTGGGAGATGGGATCTTCACCAGCCATTGGCTAGATGTCCTCTAATGTTATCTCTTGTTCAACTCTGATTTTTGAATCCTGTTATAGCATCATATGGTATAGTGATGAATGGTATTGCTGGGGGACCCTGCAGACAATAAAGGTGTCTGTGGTTAGCTTTGAGTACACACACACACACACACACACACACACACACACACACACACACACGTATTCAAGAGCATATATATGTATATATATTTGTTTTAAAGTGTTCTCTCAAAATTCCCAGTGACTTAGAGCTGCAGAATGTAACTTTATTTCAAAAGAGGGTCTTTGTAGATGAAAACAGTTGAATTCTCATGAGGTCCTACTGGTGAAGCTGGTCCCTAATTCCTGTGTTACTGATGTCATCATAAGAAGGGACACTGCAAGACACAGGGAAGGGGCTGTGTGCAGTGGGGTGAGAGAGGAGAGGGGTGCAGCAGAGAGCCTGGGAACTCCAGGGAAGGCTCCCACCACCAGAAAGTGGAAGAGGTAAGGAAGCATCCTTCCCCAGAGTGCTCACCCGGATCTGGCTTCTGCTGATACATGAATTGAAAGTCCAGCCTCTGGCCCAGTGAGAGGGTAACACATTCTGATGACTTCAGCGCCACCCACTGTCTTCATGATACTTTGTTACCGAATCCCCAGGAAAAACCCCAGTGCTTGGGCGGCTGTGGGGAAAGAGCAGTGTTAGTTACTCTTATTGCCATTACAGAATCCCCTGACCACCGGAGGAGGAAGGGCTTGTTCAGGGTCATGCTCTGGGCAATACTACAGCCCATCTCTGTGGTGGGAAGGCTTGGGGCGGGGAGTCACTCCAGGCTGCGGCACTGGAAACATAGGCAGTGGGTTATGTTGCTGTGGCAGTCAGGAAACAGCTCAGACCAGAAGCGGAGCCAGCCTTGAACCCTTAGGTCCTACTCCGAGGACCTTACATCTGCCTTTCAAATCCTCATGCCCGAAAAGTGGCAAAACATTGCCGGCAGTTGGGGGCCAATCATACAAACAAATGGGTCTGTGGGGGACACTTTGCATCCGATACAGCAACAGCTGATCCTCCCGAGCCTCACTTTCCCTCTCCTGTCAAATGTAGGGATTGCACAGCATTACCTTCTACGTCTTTTCAACCTGTTCAGCGCTCAACCCTGACTGGGACTGATGGGCTCAGCCCCAGTGATAATATTTGAGAACAGTCCCCAAGCAGAGAAATGCATACTGTCTCTGTTAGTCACTGCCTCATTGCTGTGACAAAATATTTGACAAAGTCACTTAGGGGCCAGGGTTTATTTTGGCTCGCAGCCTGAACGCACAGGGAAGTCATGGCGACAGATACATGGCAGCTGGCCCTGCAGCCTCTGGAGTCAGGAAGCAAAGCAAGAGAGGTGGATGTTAGTGCTCAGCTTTTGATTCAGTCCACGACCCCAGCCCACTGGACAGTGATACTCACAGTGAGAGTCCCTCCTCCTCAGTGAAGTCTCCTGGAAACATCCTCATAGGCATTCCCTGAGGGGTGCTTCTGCCACAAGTGTAACCCAGTCAAGTTGACAGTCACAATGGCCATCACGGCTCTTACCCCAGGGCACGTTCTAGGCTTGGATATTGCTCACCACTGCTTTAGGAATTTTTGGTAGACATTTTGCTTTCTGAAGGGGCCACTCACCACATTCAGGGCATGTATGATATTTATAACTATAGGAGTGATGCCTGCTCACCTGATTGCATCTTAGGAGGTCAGCAGCCATCACCCTCAGTGAGGACAATGGGATTCCTTTCCACAGAACACCTCCCATGCCATCATCACAGCGTTCAATGGTGTAAACAATAAAAGTGCCCCCCCAGGTTCCTAGGGAGTAGCACCGCTAGGTGTGGCCTTAATTGGAGTAGGTGTGGCTTTGTTGGAGGAAGTGTGTCACTAGGGGGCAGGCTGTGAGGTCTCAGAAGTTCAAGCCCAGGTTCAGTGGCTCACAGTCACAGGAAGACCTACTGCCTGTGGAGAACTCTCAGCTCCTTCTCCAGCACCACACCTGCCTACACGCCATCATGTTCCCCACCATGGTGACAACGGACTGAACCTCTGAACTGTAAGCCAGCCCCAATTAAATGCTTTCCTTTATAAGAGTTTCTGTGGCCATGGTGTCTCTTCACAGCAATAGAAACCCTAGCTAAACCTTCCTCCACCCACACCTCAGCTTGCTTCACTAGTGAATAACACACATGCCTTGAAAAGAAGTATGTCAGAAAACACAGTTGTAGAGAAGTGTAGGCATGTTTTTCCTCTGTAGTACCTAAGTGAAGTGTTTGTTTTAGATCACTATGATCAAGGTGATGATAATGGTGTGTGTGTGTGTGTGTGTGTGTGTGTGTGTGTGTGTGTGTTTGTGTTTGTGTGTGTGTGTGTCTGTGTCTGTGTGTGTCTGTGTCTCTGTGTGTGTTTGTGTGTATGTGTCTGTGTGTGTCAGTGTGTGTGTCTGTGTATGTGTCTGTGTGTGTCAGTGTGTGTGTCTGTGTGTATGTGTCTGTGTGTATGTGTCTGTGTGCGTGTGTATCTCTGTGTGTATCTCTGTGTGTATCTCTGTGTGTGTGTATCTCTGTGTGTGTCTCTCTGTGTGTGTGTATCTGTATGTGTGTCTGTGTGTGTGTATCTGTGTGTATGTTACATACAGAGGCCAGAGGGGGGCAGCAGAGGCTCTCCTCTCACTGCACTCTAACTTACCATTTAAGAGGTGATCTCTCATTGAACTGAAAGCTTGTTTTGTGAACTGCTGAGCTACGTCTGCCTCTGCCTTCTCCTCCCTACCACACCAGGTTTACATCTCCATGCAGCCATGTCTGGCTTTTTATATGGGTGCTGGGGATTCAAACTCAGGTCCTAATGCTTGCATAGCAATTGCTCTTATCCAGGGAGCCTTCTACTTGGCCTTGAGGTAGTTGTCTTCTCCACCATGTGACAAAGGCCACATGTTTATCAGCTTAACATACACGACAACTGGCCACAGTCCTAAGCCCCTGAAGTTGCACCCCTAAATCTTTCCCTTTAAGCTGATTTTTCCCAGGTGTTTTGTCTTGGTGACAGAAATATGACTAATCTACAAGAAGTTATGTGTTTCACATCTGGCTGTCTTGTTCAGGGTCACAGAGGCCAAAAGGAAGGTATTTGCTGGAGCTGGTTCCTCATACAAGGTCTGAGGTCAGCTCCTGGTGTCTAAATTGCTTCAGCTCTCTGACTTCTTTCCTGACTTAGAGTCTTTCATTTCAAGGGATCATCTGATTAGTCCAAGCCTATCCAGAGGAACCTCCTTTACAAACAGCTGACCCAATCAAACCATTACAGAACGGAGTCCCTACACTCAAATCAATTGTTTAGGGACTTTCATGGTATATTCCAACCCCCTTCACCTTTGCCTTGTCATGTGACCCAATCACAAGAATGATACTGTATTTATTCACAGGTTCTACTCAACCCCAAGAGTTGGGGTATGTATCCCAGAGCTTGGGAATATCAGGAGCCATCTTAGAACACTGTTGCCATAGACACGCTTGAGCATTTGTGATGATCACAGGAAGTTTCCATCAGTGATGCCCAACCTCTGGTCGAGGTCAGCAGAGGTTGCATCGCCAAACCTCTTAGGTGTTCCCAAGCCAAGCCGTGGCGGCATCAGATGTCTGCTGCCTATCTTCTTGGCGAACTTCCTCCGGACTCTCTTACTGTTAATCCTCAGGCTCAAACACTGTGGGGCAGGAAGGTCTGACATTCCCTCAAGTCCACTTGACCTGATTCCCAGGTTCCTCTGACAAAGCAAGAGTTTGTTGACCTCTACATCTTGGCACTAAGTGTACTTATTTACTCAGATTTTTTTTTTAAGGGTGGGGAGAGAGGGTGGAGCTGAAGGAAGGATTTTTTTTTTTCAGTTGGTCAATGAAAGGCTTTGTTATGACTTCTCTCCATGTCAAACAGGTGGCCAAGTGTCTCAGTACAAGGTAGACATGATTCTCCTTTAGTCTTCCCTGAATTCAGTCAAAGGCAGTTATATAAATTAACAACAACACTAACACTAACAAAAGCCAAGCCAAGGCTGCTCCTTTAGTCAGAAAAGGTTATTCTAACAGAGTGTGTACAGACACTGAGAGGAAAAGTCTTCCATAATCTCTTGGGTTTTAGTTACCAAGATGGTCAGTTTTAATTGTCAACTTGTCACAGTCTAGAGCCACCAAGGAAGACAGTCTCAAAGAGGGACTGTCGGAACTAGGTTGACCTGTGGACATCTGTGTGACCTGTGGACATCCATGTGACCTGTGTGTCTGTAGAGCATTGTGTTGGTTGTACAAAGACCCAGACTCAAAGTGGGCAGCACTTGGGTTTGGGTCCTGAATAGTCTAAGAGCAGAGAAAGTGAACAGAGAGGAGAGGGTGTGAACACACCCATCCTTGTCTACTCCACATCATGTGACTAGGGGCTTCCAGTTCCTGCCTTGACTTACCCTCAATGACGGGCTGGATCTGTGGGCTGAATAAACCCCTTCTCCCTAAAAGTTGCTTCTGCCAGGGTGTTCTGTCGTCACAGCAGCAGAAAAGCAGAACGCCCACACACTTGGCGGTTCTATGTCATGTGTGGTTTTGACTGTTGGATTACCCATTCCAGTGGTCACAGTGTTTCAAATGATGAGAGCTGCAAAGGCGAAAGCCTGGGTCCTCAGTTTTGTTCTAGAACAAGGCCTGCAGCACTTAAACCGAAGAGTGATGAGACATTGTGTACCTCAATAAAGCTGACCTGGGGATCAGAGAAGCAGAGCAAGCCAGCCCAGTGTGGCCTTGAACTCATAGAGATGCAGATGGATCTCTGTCTCCCAAGTGGAGTGATAGGATTAAAGGTGTGTGCCACCACTGCCTGACCTCTCTGTCTATTTTAGTGGCTGGCTCTGTCCTCTGGTCCCCAGAGGTAAGAACTTGTGGCTGACTCTGTCCTCTGATCCTTAGGTAAGCTTTACTGGGTACGCACTGCATCACCACACCAAAGGGAAGGAAAACCTTTGTCAAAATGAGAACAGGTGGTTACTGGCTCCTGTGGGTTGAGAGCCAAGCTAGGCCTGCTTGCGTTATGGCAGGTCACCAGGGCAGATGTGACACGGACAGAAACCTGGTCCTCAGGTGCTGAAGCTCTTGAAGAGTGAGGAACTCAGTGAATGTCAACTCTGAGATTTGGTTTAACAGTGCTCTGTCTTCTGTGTGACATGTGGCCTGAGCAGCTGTGTTGTGACTGCTCTACTTTCAGAAGAGCCTCTTCCAAGGAAACAACATTGGTCACTGGGAAAGACTGGAAGATGGCTGACCTTAACATTTGGTTGATTCGGTCTCCCTGGGAAATTGCATTCTAGTGAGAGATATCATTACTTGTTTAATTAAGTTGATATTTTAAATGGTATCACTTACTCTTCTGATTCTTGGGTTTTTATGTCCTGTTTTCCAGGCAAGTTGGTTTTGTTCTCAGACATGACTTCCTTTAGTCATGTTGGAGGAGACAGCAGTCTCCTAGGTAAGAAATGAATGCGTAGTCTCGCCCACAGAGTATCTTCACAGATGACATGCTCGATATCCTTGTCAGGAAGCAGTTTCTGGGGACTCTCGGGTTCCCTGCTAATGTGATTATTATAAAGACACACTCCCACCTTGTTCTGAAGGCCAGACCCAAAGCAATGCTCCTGTGAGTTTAGGAGTTAACTTGGCTTCACAAGAACTCTCTAGAAAACGCCAGTGGCCTGCTCTGAAAGGCTGAGTTGGAGGAGGTGTGACATATACCTCCAGGACATCTTGATAAAGAAACAACTCATCTCTCAGAGACATCTTGGGGTTGCCCTGTCTGGGAGGGCTGATTAGCTCACCTGTTGACCTGGTAGCAGTGATCTCCCTTCTGAGAAAGAGATTCTTTCTTTGTGGCATTTCAGAGATGGCTGAAGATCCATCTCCCTTTTCTAAGAGAAGTGTGAACGGCAGGGTCACTCACACGTAAACCTTGAAATGCTTTCTACAAGAGCCCCCACCTTGATGCCTTTGCAGAGCCTTGAATCCTGCTACTGTGACACCTCTGTGCTTTCTGCCTGAGGGTCAGGGGCTCAGTGTCACAGTAGTAATTCTCCACTGTAGGAAGTGTGGCCCTTACTGTCTGGGATGCAAAAGGTGTTCCCAGGGTGCTCAGTGGTGGCTGGGTAGTCTCAGGTGTCTCCCAAACTAACAACTGCTAAGTTGTTTAACTCTTATCTAAAACTCAGAACAGCATTAATAGTTAATGCCCGAAGCTAATTTTTGTGGAACCATGAATCACAGACAAGATTAGGGGAATGACAGTGTTCCCAGCAACCCAGACCTCTCTTCCACTCCCCCCATTCTGTCCTGAGATTGTCTGTGGTCCCTTTGGTGCAAGCATGTGTGTACGACAAGATCAGTGACATTACACAGATGGGTTTAGATCCATTCTTCACGAGAGGGAAGTTGATGGAGATGAGAATCAGGGAAGGGGGAGGGGTCAGCAAAGCTAGGAACAGTGCAATTGCTCAACACTTGGAGTTTTAATCAAGGGATCTTAGTAATGAACAATATGTCCTTTGTTGGGCACAAAAAGAAAAATGCAAACCAGAAGCCAGTAGAGATTTAGTAAACAGAGCAATCTATAGGGCCCCGAAGGGGCATGTGTGCACAATGGTTGTTTCAAACTCTGTTAGAGACAGACTTTGGTTCAACGGTCAATGCCGGTCTCCTTTGGCAATGTCTTGCATTGACCCAGGAGTCAGTGCAGAACATTTTGGATCAACTTGGGTGATTAATGCTCACAAACAGTAGGCCTACAGTGTTCATTGTGTTCTCTGAGCTTTACCATAATAAAAAGGCTTATATGGGATAAAACCTTCCTCCTCGGAGGAACCACTCTCAGAGTTGACATCGGTCTGCTTAGGTGAGGGACTTCAGTGTGGTCAGCACAGGCACTGGGACTCCCAGACAGTTGTCTGCATCCCTTTAAGAACAGCCACCTCTAGATGTTTCATTTCCCACCGTCACACTCTTGGTCTGTGATTCCTTTCTCTCTGGGATCCAGACAGTTAATTATGACTCAAGATGACTGGGCAAAGACTGCATAGCCTTGGGCAAGTTATTTAGTTTTGTTGAATTTCAATTCGCTCATCTGTAAAAGACTTTTTCCACTTAGCTCTTGGAGCTCTGATAAGAACGCTCATGAAAATGCATGAAAACACACAAAGCTGGAAAAGCAGTGCTGGGTCAGCTTTCTTCTTGGGTGCTGGGGTAGGTTTTTGTAAATAGCATTTTTTTTTTTTTTTTACATCAGACACAATGGATAGACACTAAATGCAGAGGGGGTATGAATTTGGACAACCCTTCAGATGTAAAGAAATAGACCATAGGAGGCTGACCAGAGCGTGGTGGGCAGGGAGCTGGGTGGGAAGTTAGGTTGCTGACCAGAGCGTGGTGGGCAGGGAGCTGGGTGGGAAGTTAGGTCGCTGACCAGAGCGTGGTGGGCAGGGAGCTGGGTGGGAAGTTAGGTCGCTGCTGGTTGAACATGAAACAAGCCACCTCTCCCTCCCAAGTCACACACCTGTCATTTTGGCTTTGCAAGAAGAAATGGGCGTGAAATCATTTTGACTGTCAACAAAGCAGTATTGTGGAGAGCCACACAACTCCAAAATAATTTGACATTAACTGCCTTGCTCTATCTCAGACGCTCTTGGTCCCTCCCCTAAAGAAGCCCCCTTGACCTGGAGCTTGAGAAGAGGTCCCATCTGAGTCCAGATCACCTCAGGAGCCGTAAGTAAGTGCAGGGCACTCACATCCAGCTTGAGTCACTTCCTCCAGCCGAGAAAACACGTGATGAGCTGAGCAAGGCACAAGCTATATTTCTGCTGTCCCTGCTTCAGCTGGTTTCTGTCTTATCTTCTAGATAGTGAGCCACCATTAAAGGTGACCACAAATCTGAAGAGAAATCTATCTCTCAAAAGCAGCCAGAATTCTGGGAGACTCTGAAGAGGAAGGACAGAGGAAGCATCCATTATGTCGATGGTTGTCGCCTTAGCCACTGATCTTCTAAATTACTTCAATTGAGAAACTTTTAAAAGACCTGGAAAAGAGATGAGAAATGCCTGAGAGACTGGATGACTCCATCCCTGCTTTGCATCTGGCCACTTGCAGCCCAGGGCTGTGCTGCACCCCTCCAGCCCTCAAGGATGGATGCTTTTTTACAAAAATCTGTGTTTTATGTTCGTTGGTCATCAGGGTCCCTACAAGTTCTAAGGCTTGGTCTCAATGGCTGGCAGAGCTGGAGGGCAGGCCTGGGGCGACAACCTGGAAATCCTGAATCAGTGGTCAATTGACAAGTGTTTCATGAATCTTCTATGAAACATCTAAGTGCCAGCTCCAATAATGATGAAGTTCCACCTTTTAAAACTTCATTTTTAATTTGTAAATAATTGTACATACTTTTATGGACACAGTGTGAGGTTTTGATACATTGTTTATATGACATAATAATCAAACTAGGGTATTTCACTTACTGATCAGTTATTATTTCTTTCTGATAAGAACACTCAGAATCACTTCTTCCAGGTGTTCAGTATGTTTGATGTGGTCGTGTTAGCCAGTCAACCTTGCTGTGCACCAAAGGCCAGAACTTATTCTTCCTTTCCATTTCTAACTTCATACAACTAGAGGGTTACCATCCTCTCCCTCCACCCTCCTCAGCCTCTGCTGTCTACCATTCTAGAATCATCTTCTGTGACGTCAGGGTCTTTAGATTCCACACATGAACAAGATCCCAAGGCATCACTTGTCTTCCTGTGTCTAGCTTGCTCTTGTCCCATCACCTCCTGAAGATCACCGTGGGAAACATGGAGGTGGCATTCCGTTCTCTGCTCTTTCCTTCGAGATTAGAAAGCCAATCTTAGTAAACTTCCCACTCGAAGGTGCCTGGGAACTGATACCTCCTTGTGAGATCTTATGAAGGGACACCTCCTGCTTTGTGATGCCCTGTGCAAGTATCTGAAGGCATCCCAGAGGCAGGAGAGAACCATGTGGCATTGAGATGGATCTATCGCTGGGATATATGGAGTATGACACTGTCACCTTTCAGGTGCTAGTGTCCCTCAGGAGCTGAGGTCATCCCAACTCAGAGCAGGCTCCAGTTCCCTGTTGAGAATCTGGCCTGGCTTTCTTCAGGTAAACTTTCCATACTGACTGGTGTGTTGTCTGGCCTCTGTTTCTTTCTCTTTTACTTAGCCTTTTCCTTGGGGGCCAGCATCAAGTAGAGTTGACCTCCATGAGTTCAGGATGTGAACACTGGTCACGGTTCTGACTGGATGTGAACAGTGGTCACAGTTCTGACCCGTACCTTCCTCACCTACGGTTTCATCATTGAAGACGACACAAGGGTCTTCTAAGGACGTGAATTACTTGTCCCTATTCCCTTAGCTGGTCACTGTTGATGATGTTGGTCATGGCGGGCCTTCTCCACCTGTGCTCCTTGGATAGGCAGCGGTAACACCACACTGTCATTTGTTGGAAATAACAATTACCAAGGTGCACTGCAAGTGGGCCAGGGTAGAAACCACCGTCCTCATCTATTTCAACTCCTTGGAGAAGTCATCTACTTGCTGAAGTTTGGGGAGCATTGCCGGTGCCCTCTCGGATCGAGTGTTTCGGGGTGGGGGTGAGGTGGGGTGGGGATTCATTGTTTTCACCATTCACAGAGGAACTGAGCATCGAGCGGTGCTTTTTCTCACTTCTTTCACTGATTTACACACTCAGTCCTGAACACCCATTCTCAGACACCGGCTGGAGCGGGAAGACCACCAGGTTTAGACTTTCCCTCAAGGAGGTATCAGGGAATCAGGACACGGGCAGGGCAAGCTCCTGTTTGAGATGAAAGCCGGCGTATGAATGGCTCTGAGTGACGCGGGCAGGAAGGGTGGGCAGGAAGGGCGGCGCGTGTTTGAGGATACTGCAGGAGGTAGAGACAAGGCTGAGAGTGTCATTAGGAGAGCACCGTCAGCAAGTCAACGGGAGGAGAAGACTAGCGAGTTGGAGAAAGAGTCAGGAGACCGGTTAGGTTAGAGCAGTGAGTGCCTCTCAGGAGACCTATGAGAAGTTTGGGGGTTCCCTTAGCCCAAAAGCAGTGGCCTCAGAGACAGAAAGGAATGGATGGTTGTCCCCAGATCACCACACAGTTATTAACTCTGAAAGCCTCTATCTGATGGGGGAAGGAGAAATATTTTCAGGCTGCGCTACGGTACAAGCCTCAAGCAATTTGGCATGAGTCAGGCTGTTGGGAAAGAACTGGGCTCCCGGGACAGCCTGACATGTCACTCGAGCAGCCTGCTAGGGCCAAGCTGTTCTTTTAAAGGGAAGGCTTGGAGCTGACTCCGAACTTGGACGAGAGTCCAGAAAACAGCACGCAGCAACGGAAGGTCGCGTCACATGACCTCATCGGCTCTGCTCAGCACAAGCAGCTTGGAAGGCCATCTTCACGCTGCAGCACACAGTTCTCCTTGACCCATCCCGACCACCGCTCTGGTTCTGTGCACAAGTGTACAGGCGCCTGGAAGCTAAGGCCCAGATTCGCAATGAGGTGCCAATGGGTCCACGAAGTACTTCTGAATTATTCAGGAAAATCATCTCTCTGATTATTCGGCCTTAGGGCGTTTTACTGCACTTCAGTGTTTGAAAAAGAATGGAGTGTGGTGTGTGTGAGAAAGCTCGTTATCAGGAATTTGTTATTGACCAGACACGCCATTTCCAACCGTGCTGAACAACAGAGAACTTCCTGCAGCACAGCAGCTGCTGTATTTGAAAGCAGCATAGGCTAGCACGGACTAAAGATAGTCTCAGGCCCTGTGATGCAGCCTTAAACTCAATATCTGGGTATAACTCTGCGAGGTTCCTGCAGGGCCAACTTACTTACTACTGCTTCCGTTTTACAGGTGAGCTGATCGAACCTTGGAGGGAGGGAGTGACATCTTCCAGGTAACACAAGAAAAGGTGAAAGTGAAACCAGATAACACACAC